>NW_006929477.1:2250-2807 GCF_000298275.1 Orycteropus afer afer
TTTTTTTAATTTAATTTTTTCCTCCTTTTCTTTCATGGTTAACCCCATTTCTTGTTTTTCTTCTTGCATTTTTCCAAATTTTTTTCTTCATTATTCTCCTTATCTACCTTTTTTCTCTTAGTGCCTTATCTCCAGATATTGCAGATATTTCTTGTTTTTTTCTTCTTCTTTTTCCCTTTTTGGTTAGTATTCCTGTGGGATTACATGGTGTGTTTTTTTGTCCATGTGCTTTTAGTTTTTAGATGGTTATTCAATTGTAATTTTTGTCTAACTGAGTGGGAGACAACAACAGTGCCCATAAGACACAATTACACTCACACCTCCTACAATTTCACTTACTGAGTGAGAGCCACTTCTTCCTTCTCCACCAATGGGCCAATGATAAAAAACCACCAAGAAGAGCCTGACTCACCCTTGGCTGCTCTTCATAAACAGTTAACAGAGATCTAAATACAATAACACCACGATGCTTCGGAGACAACAGAACATCACAGTCCACACAAAGAAGCAGGATAAAGTGGTAGAAACAAGGGCACAAGACACAGTCCCAGAAAACA
>NW_006929477.1:5188-5828 GCF_000298275.1 Orycteropus afer afer
CAGGGGACATCAAGCTCAATTGGCATAACATACTATACACTGTTCCACCTCCTTGTTGGGTGAGTAATGACTGGGATCTTAAAGGCTAGCAAGCTGCCATCTAGATGCAATGATGGGTCTTGCCTTATCTAGAGCAAAGAAGAATGAAGAAAACCAAAATTCATGGAAACAATGAGTCCTAGTGACTGGTACACCATCTAGTCTGCAGCCTATATGACTATGAGACCAGAAGAACTAGATGGTGCCCAGCTACCACTGTCATCCACATAGAAGGGGATCTATCTAGGAGATCCTTGAAGGAGAGGGAGAACAGTGTGGAACAAAACTCAAAATGATTAGGAGGAAAAAAAAAAAAAAAAAACTAGATGGTGCCCAGCTACCACTGTCATCCACATAGAAGGGGATCTATCTAGGAGATCCTTGAAAGAGAGGGAGAACAGTGTGGAACAAAACTCAAAATGATTTGGAGGAAAAAAAAAAAAAACAGGGAGGGGACCATGCTTGCTGGTCTGATAGAGCCTGGTGGAACCACTGAGACTATGGCCCCTAACTGCCCTTCAGTTCTGGAATTGAACCCACACTTGTGGCTTCCAGCCAAACAAAATACAGGCATATGAGTTGAACATTTACCTGAGTTGGA
>NW_006929478.1:0-2682 GCF_000298275.1 Orycteropus afer afer
GAAGAACCGGGAGCTCTGGTAGCATAGTGGCTAAGGCACTTGACTGCTAACCAGAAGGCTGGCAGTTCAAACCCACCAGCCACTCGTCGGAAAGAAGATGGGGCAATCTACTTCCATAGTGATACTGCCTTGGAACCCAAGGAGGGATTGCTATAGGTCGAGTCTGACTTGTCAGCACATAACAACACCAACAACAGTGGAAGAACCTGAATGAAAACAATGAATAAGGAGACAAATGGAGCTCCTGACTGTCAGCACCCTGATGGCAGTGACAGCCTGAATACTTCCAAGTGGTGTTAGGACCTGAGAATTAACTTAAAAATCAGCCCTGGTAACCAAGGGCTGTGTAGACAACTGCACTGGTGAATGATGACTGAAAAGTAAACAATAAAGAAGGAGACAAGCTGAGCTGTGGACTTTCAGCTATCCAGATGGTGCAGCCATTTTGAATGTTAGATGTGGCAGCTAGGCACAGCCATTCTGAACGTTTACAAGCAGTTGCCATCTTGGATATCGAAAGTAACAGCATTCTCATTCAGAATCCAGGGACCTAAGAATAGGCTTCACTCTCCAAGGACAGCACAGAAATATGGGAGGCTGACAACTGCAAAGGAAACAAGTGGTGAATTCATAAATGCTACCAATTAGCAAATAGAGGAGCACGATACCCTGCTTACACAGATACAACCAAACAAAATAAAGAAAATTAAAATCTTGGACGAATCACTCCAACATACAGTCACCAATTAAATATAAACACAACAATGTTACATTGTTTCAGAGGCAACAAACCATCACAGTCCACACAAAGAAGCAAGATAAAGCAGGAGTAACAAGGGACCAGGACACAGACTCAGAACACATCCCTGAGGAAGAAGCAGCACTGAAACTCCCTGATAAGGAATTAAAAAGAATTATATTTAGGTACCATCAATGAATTGAGAGACAGATCAAGGTAAACACTGATAAAATTGAGGATAACACAGAAAATCCTAGAAAAATTTCAGAAGACAAGAACAAAATGACAGAACAAATGAAAAATTCAAAATGATACAAAATCTGGCAAGGTTGTGGTCACTGCTTGGTCACAGCCAGCTACACAGAGGGACCGAGTAGTTGAACCTGTGGGCTTGGGAACATAGTCGCAGGGGACACCAAGCTCAATTGGCATAACATACTATACAAAACATTGTTCCACCTCCAACTTTGGCTAGTAGCGACTGGGATCTTAAAAGCTTGCAAGCTGCCATTTAGATGCAATGATGGGTCTCTCCTCATCCAGAGAAAAGAAGAATGAAGAAAACCAAAATTCATGGAAACAATTAGTCTTAGTGACTGGTACACCATCCGATCTGCAGCCTATGTAACTATGAGACCAGAAGAACTAGATGGTGCCTGGCTACCACTGTCATTCACTTGGAAGGGGATCTATGTAGGAGATCATTGATGGAGAGGGAGAACAATGAGGAACAAAACTCAAAATCATTTTTTTTTTATTGTGATTTGGGTGAAGGTTTACAGAACAAATTCACTTTCCATACAGTAGTTCACGCATACTTTGTCTCATGACACTGACCACAGTTTACCACAATGCAACATCTCCCCTCCCACTTCCTCCTCATAGTTACCTCTTCCCTCTGTCCATCCCTCCATGCACTCCTGCCCCCTGAGCTGTGTTCCTGTGCATAAGCAGCCCTTCTTTCTCGCATGATTGTTCTCTCCAAGGGGTGTATCTACTTGAGGTAAATGTTCAACTCATATGCCTGTCTTTTGTTTGGATGGAAACCATAGGTGTGGGTTTAATTCCAGATCTGAAGGGCAGGTAGGGGCCATAGTCTCAGTGGTTCCAACAGGCTCCATTGGACCAGCAAACCTGGTTCCCCACCACTTTTACTTTTTTTTCACCAAATAATTTTGAGTTGTGTCCATGTTGTTCTCCCTCTCTCTCCAGGATCTCCTACATAGATCCCCTTCCAAGTGGATGACAGTGGTAGCTGGGCACCATCTAGTTCTTCTGGTCTCATAGTCATATAGGCTACAGATAGGATGGTGTATCAGTCGCTAAGACCAATTGTTTCCATGAATTTTGGTTTTCTTCATTCTTTGCTCTGGACGAGGAGAGACCCATCATTGTATCTAGATGGCACCTTGCTAGCTTTAATGATCCCAGTTGCTACTCGCCAAAGTAGGAGGTGGAACAATGTTTTGTATAGTATGTTATGCCAATTGAGCTTGATGTCCCTGAGACTACGGTCCCAAGCCCACAGGTTCAACTACTCGGTCCCTCTGGGTAGCTGGCTGTGACCAAGCCATGACCACAACCTTGCCACTTGTCAGCTCTACTATACACCTGGGAATTCTGATCATTCACATAAACTTATAGGACCATTGTCTGCCAACCCTATATATGTTCTTGGCTACACTCCCCAATTCATAGACATACCTAATCGTTTAGCCTGTTCACCCATCTATCCATCCATATACCCAAGTTTGTCTTCACTGACAATGCAGTATTCCATGTACAAAAAGGTTCATATTTGTTGTCTGTACCTCCCGTGTACGTCTCTATGTCCTTCTCATCCTCAGTGCTGCCATATTGGTCACTCCCATTTGGTACATTGCCCTTCTCTTCACCCAAATCAATACTTATCTCTATCTATCTAACAGCGTTCCCTCCCCTCC
>NW_006929478.1:3387-3952 GCF_000298275.1 Orycteropus afer afer
TTACCAAATATTTTTTCCCAATCTTTAGGTTCTCTTTTGACTCTTTTGGAGAAGTCTTTGGAAGCACATAAAAATTTAATTTTTAGAAGGTCCCAGTCACCTGGTTTCTCTTCTGCTGTTTGTACATTTTGAATTATGCTTGATAGTCTATTCATGCCATATATTAGGGCCCTTAAATTTGCCCCTAAATTTTCCTTGAGGAACTGTAGAGTTATAGGTTTCCCATTTAAGACTTTGATCCATCTGGAATTTGTTTTTGTGTATGGTGTGAGATACAGATCTTGTTTCATTTTTCTGCAAATGAATCTCCAGTTTTGCCAGCACCATTTATTAAACAAATATTCTCTTCCCCATTTAATGGATTTTGGCCCTTTTTCAAAGATCAGCTGACTATAGGTCGATGGATCTATTTCTGTGTTCTCAATTCTATTCCATTGATCTATGTATCTGCCATTAAACCAATACTAGGCAGTTTTGACTACTGTGGCTGTATAGTAGGTTTTGAGATCCGATAATGTGAGACCTCCTACCTTGTTTTTCTTCTTCAATAGTGCTTTGCTTATCC
>NW_006929478.1:4419-4893 GCF_000298275.1 Orycteropus afer afer
CTTCCAGTACAGTGTTGAATAGAAATGGTGATAGCGGGCATGCTTGTCTGGTCCCTGTTCTCAAGAGGAATGGTTTCAGTCTCTCTCCATTGAGAATAATGTTGACTGTTGGCTTTGCATAAATGCCCTTTATTATGTTGAGGAATGTCCCTTCTATTCCTATTTGGCTGAGAGTTTTGATCAGAAATGAGTGTTGGATTTTATCAAATGCCTTTCTGCATCAATTGATATGATCATGTGGTTCATCTCCTTTGTTTTATTTATGTGTTGGATGACTTTGATTTTTTTTTAATGTTGAACCATCCCTGCATACCTGTTATGAACCCCACTTGTTCATGATGAATGATTTTCTTGATATGTTGTTGCAGCGTATTGGTTAGAATTTTATTGAAGATTTTTGCATCTGTATCCATGAGGGATATTGGTCTGTAGTTTTGGTTTTGAGTGATGTCTTTGCCTGGTTTTGGTATCAAG
>NW_006929479.1:0-1816 GCF_000298275.1 Orycteropus afer afer
AGACACAAAATAACAAATGCTGGCGAGGATGTGGAGAGATTGGAACTCCCATACACTGCTGGAAGGAGTGTAAAATGGCACAACCACTGTGGAAAGCAGTATGGCGATTCCTTCAAAAGTTGGAATTAGAAATACCATTTGACCCAGACATTCCATTACTAGGTATCCTAAAGAAGTGAGAGCCATGACAAGAACAGACATATGCACACCCATGTTCATGGCAGCACTATTTACAATAGTCAAAAGATGGAAACAACATAGGTGTCCATCAACTGAGGAATGGATAACCAAACTTTGGTACAAGTATATAGTGGAATACCATGCAACCCTAAAGAATAAGCTAGAATCTGCAAAACACCACATGATGTAGATGAACTTGGAGGACATTATGCTGAGTGAGATAGGTCAATCTGAGAAGGACAAATATTGTATTAGTCCATTATTGTAAAAATCAAGGAAAGGTTTATCTATGGAAGGAAATTTTCTTTGTTGGTTACAAGGGATGGGAGGGGAGGGGTGGGAACACTGTCAGAAAGGTAGAGATAAGTACTGATTTGGGTGAAGGCAATGTACCAAATGTGAGTGATCAACATGGTGGCATTGAGGAAGAGGAAGACACAGAGAGGTACATGAGAGGTACAGACAACAAAGATGAACCCTTTTGCACATTCAGAACTGTGTTGTCAGGGAAGGCAAACGTGTATACGGGTGGATAGATGGGTAGACAGGCTGAACTATTAGGTATGTTGTGCTGTAGTAAATTACCTGGTGTGGCTTTTCTAGCCATAAGTCTTTATAAACTCCGTGGTGGAATTTGCTGTGAGCAACTGAGGAGCTCCTGATTGTAGAAGTTATCCACCTGGGGTATTTCTGCTGGGCGTAGCACAAAGCAATGTTCTGGGAGGTTCGCTCTCTCTCAGGTGTTCAGAATTCTGATGCTGTGATTAGCTAGTTTGGCCACTCTGCCAGACTCAAAAGGAAGCCTCCTAGAGGCAGAAGTCTCGCTGACCTCTGGCTGAGGAAGACATGTTGCTGAGAGAAGGAGACACTGAGAGACATGTGCTGCTGAGAAAGAGACACCAAGAGACATGCACTGCTGAGAAAGAGACAATGAGAGACACACATTGCTGGGAGAGAGACTGTTGGGTGAGAGAGAGCAGGCTGGGAGAGAGACTGAATACTGTTCCTGAACTTGAATTGTAGCCTTGTGCTGCCCTAATAAACCCCATAATCTGTGAGTTCTGTGTGGCCACTGCAGTGAATTATCAAACCCAGGATTTAGGCTTTGGGTACTGCGGGAGGAAGAGTTGGTACAAGGGCTGGAGGGAGGCAGCATGTCTGGCCTCGCAGGAATAGGCCTTGGGCTATTGATGGTGATTCTGTCTTTCTCTTGTGCAGTTAGAGGAGGTCAGAATATGTGGCCTCCCTGCCTTTTTAGCATAAGTCTATGAAGTGGGAGTGTACCCAAGACCATGTATAGGGTTGGCAGACAATGGTCCTATAAGTGTATTTGTATGAACTGAATTCCCAGGTGTATAGTAGAGCTGACAAAGGGCAAATTTGTAGTCACTTCTTGGTCACAGCCAGCTACCCAGAGGGACCAAGTAGTTGAACCTGTGGGCTCGGAACCATAGTCACAGGGGACATCAAGCTCAACTGGCGTAACATACTACACAAAACATTGTTCCACCTCCTACTTTGGCAAGTAGTGACTGGGATCTTAGAAGCTTGTAAGTAGAGGGTTCCGGCAAGATGGCAGACTAGGCAGAAAGACCGCACAGACCCTCTACAACAAAGAAAAGAGAAACCAATTAAC
>NW_006929479.1:3236-4063 GCF_000298275.1 Orycteropus afer afer
CTGTATTAGTCCATTATTGTAAAAGTTAAGGAAAGGTTTATCTATAGAAGGACATTTTCTTTGTTGGTTACCAGGGGTGGGAGGGGAGGGGAGGGGAGGTAACACGGTTAGATAGATAGAGATGAGTATTGATTTGGGTGAAGAAAAGGGCAATGTACCAAATGTGAGGACCAATATGGCAGCATTGAGGATGAAAAAGATGTAGAGAAGTACATGGGAGGTACAGACAACAAATATGAACCCTTTTGCACATAGAGTACTATGTTGTCAGTGAAGGCAAGCATGGGTATATGGGTGGATAGATGGGTGGACAGGCTGAACTATTAAGTATGTCTATGAAATGGGGAGTGTACCCAAGAACATACATAAGGCTGGCAGACAATGGTCCTATAAGTTTATGTGAATGATCAGAACTCCCAGGTGTATAGTAGAGTTGACAAGGGGAAGGTTATGGTCACTGCTTGGTCACAGCCAGCTATCCAGAGGGACCGAGTAGTTGAACCTGCAGGCTTGGGACCATAGTCGCAGGGGACATCAAGCTCAATTGGTATAACATACCATATAAAACATTGTTCCACCTCCTACTGTGGCGAGTAGCGACGGGGATCTTAAAAGCTAGCAAGCTGCCATCTAGATGCAACAATGGGTCTCTCCTGGTCCAGAGCAAAGAAGAATGAAGAAAAACAAAATTCATGGAAATAATTAATCCTAGTAACTAGTACACCATCTGATCTGCAGCCTATATGACTATGAGACTGGAAGAACTAGATGGTGCCCGGCTACCACTGACATCCACTTGGAAGGGGATCTATGTAGGAGATCCTTGA
>NW_006929480.1:0-1467 GCF_000298275.1 Orycteropus afer afer
AGCTCCATCTGTCTCCTTTTGTGGTATTTTCACGCAAATTCTTCTGCCAGTTGGGGTTTGGTCCACTTGTATATCCTTCCCTTCAAGGCTCAGGGATCCAGGATTATCTTCTGTGTCTGTGTTAATTGGTTTCCCTTTTCTTTGTTGAAGAGGGTCTGTGCAGTCTCTCTGCCTAGTCTGCCATCTTGCCAGATCTCTCCTCAAGACTTCTCTTTGAACTAGTCAGCCCTTTGGAGATGTAAAGATTACTTTCATAAGCCCCTGTGGCTAGCAGCAGGTAACATCTAAGATAGACGGCTAATCCCAAGATCACAGAACAAGACTCCATGAATCTTGCTGAATTTTGTGGACTTTGCCTTATAATTGTGGCTATTCTTATGTTATTAGCTTTGCTTCATACTGGTAGTCCTTTTCTTTGGTAATTCCATTCACAATGAAGGTTTGTTTAGGTTCTGTACTTCTTTTTTCAGAGTTTTTCTAATGCTTGGAGAGAAAGCATATTTACTAAATTGGCCCAATCAGTAGCCAGTGCCAGTAACTTAACTGACTGCTGGATCTATCATCCTTCTACCCAACATTACCTCCAAACAGGGCGCATATATTAGATCAAAGCATCCTCCTCGATTATTGGTTCTTTCCTCAGACACTATGTTTTAATCTAACCCTAATTACAACAACAACAACAAAAATTCCTCTGAGGTTGCTTAGGACCCTTCTGATGCTAATTGCTAAAATGATATTCATTCCTATAATGAAAGCATGCACTAATTCACTGATTTGAGTATCTTTACTCACCATAAGAGAGACGTGGATCCTTTAAAGTGGGCAGCTCAAATGAAATACTAGAACCCTCCCCCTCCTTGAGTTTCTGAGTACCAGAACCTTGGAAGGAAAGTTGAGCAATCTACTTCCATAGTGACACCGCCTCAGAAACCCAAGGAGGGGTTGCTATGAGTCAGACCTGATTTGGTGGCAGTGAGTTTAGTTTTTTGGAAGGTGGATATTTGTCCAAGACTTTCTACTCTGGTGTGGTGTCCCTCAACTTGAAAAATCCATTTGCAATTTATCTGATACTATGGCTAAAATTGCTCATGACACTGTAGACAGGATGGTGGTCTCTTGCTAAGGTTGTATTAGATAATATAATAGCTCTCAATTTAATTTTAGCTCAACCAGGGGGAGTCTGCACCATTGCTAATACCTCTCATTGTACTTGGGTGAATACCTGAGGAGAAGTAGAACAAAATATTGAGAAGATTTGTCAAAAAGCAACTTACATAATTACATCCAATGCCACCTATGCCTGATATTCCCTTTTTAGACATTTTCAGTTACTTAAGGTATTGACTCTTGATTATGTTCTGTTTCACAGACTGGATGATTCTACTAATCCTATTGATTACAATAATATTAGTCAAGTGTAGCAGAAAGTATTTGTTCAGTGCTTTTAGTAAGATTGAAACTGCG
>NW_006929480.1:2092-3564 GCF_000298275.1 Orycteropus afer afer
TGCTCTTCAGCACTTGAAAGAAGTCTTTTGAAGCAGATTTTCCAGTGTAATATGTCATCTGATGTCTTAACTGCTGCTTCCATTGGCTTTGATTGTGGAACCAAGTAATATGAAATATTTGACAACTTAAATCTTTTGTCCATTTATCATGATGCTGCTTATTGGCCCAGTTGTGAGGATATTTAGCAAACACTCATGTAAAATTTGAGCTTCCTGATCTTGGAGTTCTTTTCCTACAATAAACCCTGCTACATGTGCAGGCATCGCATGGTCTTCATTGCACCACCTGTGGGAAACTGTGCTTGGGAACCAGTACAATTGATGTTACTCTGGGTAATACTATTGCAGTGAATAATAAAATGTACTCTGTCTCTCATTCTTTTGCAAGTATCCACAAACTTGTGGCAGACTAACGTCTCAGCATACAAGTAGATCCTTCAGTTTTTGACAATGGCATGTACTTTCCAAATCTAAGTCATAAAAGACATTGCACCTTATGCTTTGCTCTCTCTTTCTTGAATTGCTTACTATGATAGTTGGAGCTGTGTGTCAACTTGGCTGGCTCACAATTTAGGGTGGTTTAAGCAATTGTGATGTGGGTTTTTCCCATGATGGGATCAGGTGTATATGTTTTGAGCAGCCAATCAGTGGAAAGGGAGTTTCCCTAGGAGTGTGGCCTGCTTTCAGTATATTTATGGACATCCTGGGAAAAGAGACAGTCTTCTGTGGATTGGGATTCTGTTGTGCTGCCTACAACTGTCCATGAGCAAACAATCCACCATTCAGCCTGGAGATCTTGGATTCGTCATTCAGTGGAGTCAACAGCCAGTATACTGGCTGCCAACCTTGAGCTCCTCAGCCCCTGCAGCTGCGTGAGTTGGGAAAAGCCTCCAGCTTGACATTTGATCCAAGAAGTTTAGACTTGTCAGCTTCTATAAGTGTGTGAGCCATTTTCCTAAGATAAATTTCTCTTTTTTTCTCTCTCTATATGTAAGCTTTACTGGTTTTGCTTCTCTAGAGAACCCAGTCTGACACATTTGGTACTGAGAGTGGGTCTAGAGAGACAAAATCATAAGGATGGGCTTCCTAAATTGGTTCTCCAATTTGATTAATTGTAAAGACACTAGTGACCCTGCCTCTGTTAGTAAAGAGGGCCCCCTAATCCATGGCATGAGGTGGCAGCACTAATATGCAAAATAACACCACCAATAGATCAAGTACTTCTGAGAAGTGAAGCTCTGGGTGATCATTTATTTGATACTTTTCTGCAATTTTGTCAGCATGAGGACTATAAGGAAACTGGTTGGTTGGTCTTACGTACACTAGACAAAGTGGTGAAAGAGCAAGATGAACTCAGGGCTGCTGAGTCACGATTTAAACACTACATAAAAGACCTCAGTGTTTCCAGGTGTGCCCTGAAAGAAAGTCTTATTTCTTCTAGTAACAGAGCTGATATTGCTAAAAAATAAACC
>NW_006929480.1:4407-5431 GCF_000298275.1 Orycteropus afer afer
GTATGTACCATAGTTTGGTCATCCTTTCCTCAGCCGATGGACACCTAGGTTGTTTCCATCTTTTGGCTATTGTAAATAGTGCTGCAATGAAGATGGGTGTGCATATGTCTGTTTTGTCATGGTTCTCACTTTATTAGGGTATATACCTAGTAATGGAATGGCTGGGTCAAATGGCATTTCTAATTTCCAACTTTTGAAGGAATCACCATACTGCTTTCCACAGTGGTTGTACCATTTGACAGTCCCACCAGCAGTGTATGAGAGTCCCAATTTCTCTGCATCCTCGCCATCATTTGTTATTTTCTGTCTTGTTGAACTTTGCTACTAGTGCTGAAGCAATATAGGAGAGATTTTTTTTTTATCACTAATAAACATTGTTTAATAATTTTATGAAAATATAACTGGCATAGAGAAATTAAAAAATCATACAGCATAGTGAATTATTATCACATGGTGTGATAGTTAAGATTGTGTGTCAGCTTGGCTAGACCATGGTTCTGAGTGGCTGGGCAGCTGGATGTAGTTATTCCTCATGATGAGACTGGAATCAGCTCCACGGTGGAATCTGCTGTGAGCAGCTAATTATTTGCCTTCAGGGTATGGCCTGCTTCCAGTATATATGGGGAAGCTTTGAGGACAGTCTCTGGCTTCCGGCACAGCTGGATCCTGCCTTTGCCTAGGTTCCCATCTCAGTGGCCTGCCATGTTGCCTGCCGACCTTGAGATTGTTCCTGGGTTTGAACCAGTGGTCTGCTGTGCCTGCCTGGTGCTCTTGGGATTGTGCCATTCTACCTGCCGATCTTGAGTTCGTCAGCCTCAGCATTCAGCAGCTGCACGAGTCAGAAAAAACCTCCAGCTCTAGTGGACCTGGAACAGGAGGCAGAGCTGAAGCCCAAGGTCGAAGAGTCTTCACCCAGCCCCTAGAGCCAGCACTTTGAACTCAGAATCTAGCCTCCTAAACTCTGGTAGCATAGTGGCTAAAGCACTTGACTGCTAACCAGAAGGCTGGCAGTTCAAACCCACCA
>NW_006929481.1:0-210 GCF_000298275.1 Orycteropus afer afer
GTGCAAGCTGGCCAGTCTCCCTATCCCCCATGGATCCCTGCAGGTCCTCAAACCAAGTCACCCAAAGCGCCATAATTGGTTCGCTGTGCGTAAATGGCTTAATGGTTGGGCCAGGGCCAGGAGAGGAGCCTCAGGAGGGTGGCCCCGCCTTTCCCTGCCTTGAATTGGGCACATGCCCCACAGAGACCCAGGGCAAGGAGAGGCCATGGC
>NW_006929481.1:1855-2404 GCF_000298275.1 Orycteropus afer afer
CCTCGTACTTTTGCCTCATAGGCAAATGGTACAAGGTGCGCCTCAGGGCCGTTCTTGGGATTAGATGGTAGAAGCTGCCCCTGCTCCCTCAGCACATGGCCATTGAGGCAGCCGGTAGTGTCCCCGGGGGCACCAATTCACTGGCACGTCCGGAACAGAAGACAGCAGGTAGTGCAAAGAATGGCACGGGCGTGAAATAATTCTCCCTTGAGTGGAACCCGCATGCACAGATCTTGCAGCACCAAACCACACTGACAGCGTAGCCTAGACCAGAAAGGTTTTTTAATGCATTAACAAAAAATACCGGCAGGGATCTGCCTAAGTACTCTTGCATACTTTTGGGCAGCACCCAGCCCCCAGCCAGGCCAGGGGACATGCAGGCTGCATGCAGCCTTAAGTGCCGGACCAGAAATCTCCCACTGCCGCCTGGTGTACCCGTGCCATGTGCCTATGGCAGTGATACTGGGCAGTCTCCCAGGTTTTGTGGGAGGCCCGAGAGCTCCCCGCACAGCCCCGAGGTTCCCAGACAATGGCTATTCAGATCCGCAG
>NW_006929481.1:4533-4940 GCF_000298275.1 Orycteropus afer afer
CGGGGCGTGAAATAATTCTCCCTTTGGTGGATCGCGCATGCGCAGATGTTGCAGCGCAAAACCACACTGTCAGAGTAGCCTAGAACTGAAAGGAAAAGTAACTATTTTGATGCATTAAAAAACAATACCGGCAGGGACCTTCTTAAATACTCTTGCATACTTTTGGCGGCATCCAGCCCCCAGGTAGACTAGAGGGCATGCAAGCTGCAGGCTGCAGGCAGCCTTAACTGCCGGCACAGAAATCTAGCGCCGCCGCTCGGTGGACCCGTGCCATGTGTCTACGACAATGGTACTGGGCAGATCTCCCACTTGTTGTGGGAGCCCCGGGGAGTTGCCCGCAGAGCCCCGAGGTTCCCAGACAATGGCTATTCAGATCCGCAGAGGAACCCATGCAACCTTGGCCCAGG
>NW_006929482.1:0-530 GCF_000298275.1 Orycteropus afer afer
TGTTTATTTGTTCCATTTCATTTTTGACAGCATCCAATTTTCCTAGATTCATACTTTGGACATTTCATGTTCCAATTATTAATGGATATTTGCATCTGTTTCTACTCATTTTCAATTGTAACATATCTGCCAGTGGAGGTCCTTAAATCTTTATTCTATCCATATCATTAAAGTTGTCTCTACTCTGAGGAGTTAGCTTTTCCCCAGTCAAATTTTGAGTTCCTTCTGACCTGATAGTCTCACCTTCCAGCACTATTTCATACATTGTTTTAGGGCTGTTCATAAAGTTGAACAGTAGTAATATATCAGACAATCTTTCACTGCTATTCATAAGGTTTTCCCTGGTCAATTGTTTGAAAAGTAATTGGCCTCTTCCTTCTTCCAAGTCTGTCTTAGCCTGGAAGCTCTGCTGAAACCTGTCTACCATGGGTAACCCTGCTGGCATTTTGCAATACAATGGCATAGCCTCCAGTCTCACAACAAAATGCCAGCCACCACAGGATGACAAACTGACAGACAAGTTCATCTCT
>NW_006929482.1:2025-3178 GCF_000298275.1 Orycteropus afer afer
TTCATTGTTCTGGAATTCCCATTCCTAATGTTATCCACAATTTTTTATAATCCACACAATCAAATGTTTATCATAGTTGATAAAACACAAGTTAACATCTCTCTGGTATTCTTTGCTTTGAGCCAAGATCCATCTGACATCAGCAATGATATCCTTTGTTCCATGTCTGCTTCTGAATCCAGCCTGCACTTCTGGAGTTCTCTGCAATATACTGCTGCAAACATTTTTTAATTATCTTCATTAAGATCTTACTTGTGTGCAATATTAATGATATTTTTCAATAATTTCCACATTCTGTGGGATCACCTCTCTTTGGAATGGGTACAAATATGGATCTCTTCCAGTCAATTGGCCAGATAGCTCTCTTCCAAATCTCCTTACATAACCCAGTGAGAGCCCCTAGTGGGGCATCCATTTGTTGAAATATCTCAATGTGTATTCTGTCAATTCTTGGAGCCTTTTTCCTAGTCAATTCCTTCAGTGCCACTTCGACTTCTTCTTTTAATGCCATTGACTCTTGATCATATGCCACCTCCTGAAATGGATGAACAATGACTAGTTCTTTTTGGTAACTATATATTCCTTCCATCTTCTTTTGATACTTCATGTATCATTCATTGTTTTGCCCATAGAATCTTTCAATATTGCAACTCAAGGCTTAAATTTTTAAATCTGAGGAGATAGACTATATGAAAAAGAACATAGCACCAAGTTTGGAGGAAAACTTGTTAACATTCTGTGATAACACCACCTTGTTTGCTGAAAGAGAGGAGGATGTGAAGCACTTTCTGATGAAGATCAAAGATTACAGCCATCAGTACAGATTATACCTCAACATAAAGAAAGCAAAAATCCTAACAACTTAACCAGTAAGCAATGTTATGCTAAACAGAGAAAATATTGCACTTGTCGATGATTTCATTTTATTGGAAACACGATCATTGCCCACTCAAGCAGCAGTCAAGAAATAGAACTTACTGCATTGTGCAAATGTGACACAAAAGACCCATTTAAACAGCTAAAGAGTGAAGGTTTCACATTGAGGATTATGGTGCATCTGGCCCAAGCCATGTCATTTTCAATAGCCTTATATGCATATAAAACCTCAATAAGAATAAGGAATAGCAAAGAAGTATTTATGTGTTTATAATAT
>NW_006929482.1:4623-5431 GCF_000298275.1 Orycteropus afer afer
TATTCTCTTACAGTTTAGAGGCCTGAAGTCCAAGTTAAAAGTGACAGACCCTAGGGACTGGGTGAAAGCCCCTCAATCTTGGGGTCCAGCTCTGCTTCCTGCTCCCAGCCCACTGGAGCTAGAAGTGTTTCTTCACTCAGACAGCTGCTGGCTGCTGAGGCTGACAAGCCCAAGGTTGACAAGTAAAAAGGCACATTCACAATGTTACCAAACAACATGGCATGCCATTAATTTAAGTCCATTGTAAGTCCCAAGGTCAACAGAGAATGCCAGTCTGCTGAACAATGACATGGCTACATGCAGGGTCCAAGCATGCCATAAGCTAGAGACCATTCCCAGAGCTATTTCTTATATATGGGAATGTAACCACATACCCAAAGCAGCTACTCAGCTTCTCCAAAAGATTCCACCATGGAGTTAATTATCAGTCTCACCAAGTGGAATAACTACATTCAGCTGTCCAGCCACTCAACCAGGCCTAGCCAACCTGACACACAAACTTAACTACCAAAAACACTACTTTTGTATACCATGTTATACTAATTGAGTTTGGAGTCCCCCATGACCAGCCCATAGGCCTGGCAGCTCATTCCTTCAAGGTACTTGTTTGTGGCTAAGAAGTTATTCTAACTTTGCCTTCTGTTATGTTCAAATTGCATGAGGACATTTTTATAGCACATACAAATACATGTAATGGAATATTGTCTGCCAAATTATGTATGGTGATGGGGATATTCCTGTTTACCTATCCATACTTGTCTACCTAAGTATCCACCCATAGATCGTTGTTGACTGTTACTGATAATGC
>NW_006929483.1:0-5022 GCF_000298275.1 Orycteropus afer afer
TATAAAGTGGTAGCAGAAGGAGACTGTGACAAGGTGACAATTCTTTATATTGATTACAGTAATCATTACATGAATCTACATGTGTTATAAAACTGCACAGAAACTCACACAGGTACATAAATGTATGTAAAACTGATGAAATCTGATAAGCTCTATGAACTGCACCAATATCAACTTCCTGGTTTGATATTTGTACTATAGTTACATTAAGATGTTACCACTGATGGAAACTGAGTGAAGGATACACAGGACCTGCCTGTACACTTTTTGCAACTTCCTAGGAATCTATCATTAATTCAAAATAAAAAGTTAAGTTTTTATTTTGTCTGAAAATTAAGACTTTCTATTCCAAAAGAAATGGGGGGGGGGGGAACAGCCACAAACAGGGAAAAGCTATTTACAAGATACATAACCAGCAAAGGATGAGTATTTAAAATGAAATAACCTAACAGAAAAATGGGCAAAGGTGATGCCCAGAACAAGGTGCTTCTGTCTCCCAGACAGGTCTCAGCCAGTCTGGCAAGACAGGGTAGGGTGGGGAGGGCAAGGTCAGAGAATTTCTGATCCCTGTTGTTACGTATGCCTTAACAACAACTGTGCAACATCCAATCATCAGTTTCTTACCTCCTCTGGGGAGCTGAAGGGCATGAAACATGAAGGACTCCTAGTGGTATGATGGTTAAAGCACTCAGCTGCTAACTGAAAGGTGAGCAGTTGGAACCTACCAGCTGCTCCATGGGAGAAAGATGTAGCAGTATGCTTCTGTAAAGATTACAGTTTTGGAAACACTATAGGGATGCTCTGGGAGCTCTGGTAGCATAGTGCGACTGCTAACCAGAAGGCTGGTGGTTCAAACCCACCAGCCATTCCTCGGAAGATGGGGCAATCTACTTCCATAGTGATACTGCCTCGGAAACCCAAGGAGGGGTCTCTATGAGTTGGGTCCAACTTGACGGCACATAACAACAACATAGGGATGCTCTACATTGTCCTATAGTGTAACTATGAGTTACAATTGACTTGAGGGCAATGGGTTAAGAAACTTAGTGTCTAAACACAGAAGGACCATTAAACACGGTACCTGTGAACAGCATACATTCTCTTCCCTTATTGCAAGGACGTACCTTGTCATCTAGTACAGGGCAGATGATAATCACATGGTGATGCCAGGGAGTCTCAGACCCCAAAAAGAGGTTTATCGTGAGGACAATCCCTCAAAGTACCTCCTTTCTTCATCCTAACATTTCTCCATCCTAAAAATATCGGCAGAGGCATCTGAGCAAAGCCCCCTATATAAACCTCTTTGATGGGATGTATTACAGCATCACAGGCCCTTCATTAGACCCACTTGCCTATACCTCCACTTCACAGCTTGTCTGCTTCTCCCTGGCTTTGCCTATGCTGCACTGTGAAATGTCCACCACTCCTGAGATACATTTATCTTCCAAACCTCAATATGGATCCACCTGTTCTGTGGAGCCCTCTATGAATCTCCAGAATGAACTGCTCCACTGGTGCACCTTACACCAACTTCTACCCTCAAACGTAGCTCACTGAATCACACATAACTGTGGTCCACAGTCTCTCTTCCTTGCCTGATTTCCCGAGGACAAGGTCCACTCTGTCTTCTTTGATACAGGTAGGCATCAAAAGTGTGCTGACTTCAGTCTGCTGACATCACTAAATCAGAGGCTACTGACTGGGTTAATTTACCGTTTTTCAAGATTCCTTTATCTAATGCATGTTCAGGTAGATACATACATAGATACCATGGAGCTGACCCTGACTCATTAATCTTATACACAACAGAATAAAACACTGCCTGGTCCTGCATCTTCCTCATAATTGCCAGCATGTTTGAGTCCATCATTGTTGCTATTTGTGCCAATCCCTCTACCTAAGGGTCAACCTCACCCTTGGTGGCCCTCTACTTCAGTGACTGAATGACCCCTCCTAATGGAGTGTACAAAGCTAAGTTGGATAATGTTCTGTTATGACCCATAAGATTTTCAGTGGATAATTTTGGAAGTAGATCATCAAGCCTTTCTTCTTTGTCTTAGTCTAGATCTCCACTGAAACCTGTCCCCGGTGGGTGAACCTGCTGGTATGTGAAATACTGGTGGCATAGCTTCAAATAGCCCAGAAACAAATGAACCACCACACTACAACAAACTGACAGACAAATGGCAGAATCCATCTACATACTGTCCCTGCGGTGAATTGCGTGATGTGGCCCTTCAAACCATTGTCCTCCATTCTGTGGTATGTTGTAAATCCTATTATCCATGCCTGTTTGGGGTGGTGTGGTAGTTAAGGTCAGGTATCAACTTGGCTGGGCAGCTGGTAGTAGTCTTTCCCTATAATGACTGGCAATCAGCTCTGTGATGGGATTTGCCTTGAGCTGCTGATTGTTAAAACCATCCACTTAGGTTATTTCTGTTGGAGAAACACAAGTGGAATGTATCTTGAGTCCTGCCTTGCTGGAGGGTATAATTCAAATCACCACCCGTAGCTTCCTTGAGGGTATACCTACGAATCTCCTAGGAAGATTTGCCCTCCTCTTGCTCCAGTTTTGTGTTTTGGCTCATCCTCATCTCACCCCTGGATTTGGGACAGCAGCCGTCATCTGATCTGCTGATTGAGGTTCGTCAAACCTCCGGACCCACTCACGGACCTGGGACTCGCCAGCCTGCCAGCCTGCCAGCCTCCACCATACTATGTGAGACGATCCCTTAGGTGTCTGTGAGTTCTGTGAGACCTTACAGTGAAATATAGAACCCTCAGATGGGGGAAATTACTGTGAGGAGGGGGAGGAGTTAATGTCTGAAATGATGGAGTGGCACCGTAGTTTGGACATTTGGGACATCTTTAACCTCCACCTCATGGGGACCAGCCTTGTGCTGATCTTTCTGAGAAATTGTTCAAGCAGTCCCCAAATCCCAAATTCCACATTAAGCCTTTGTTGTGTACTAAATTACCTGGTAGGGCTTTACTAGCCATAAGTCTTTGTAAACTCCATGGTGGAATTTGCTGTGAGAAACTGAGTAGCTCCTGATTGTTAAAATCATCCACCTGGGGTATTTCTCTTGGGAGCAGCACAAAGTAATTATCTGGGAAGTTCATTCTCTCAGGTGTACAGAATTCTGATTGCGATTGGTTGGTTTGGCCTCAAAAGGAGCCCTCCTAGAGGCAGAAGAAGTCTCTCTGCTGGCGCTCCTGCGAGAAACACTCTTCTGAGAGATGCACGCTGCTGAGAAAGAGATGCTGAGAGACATGCATTGCTGAGAGAGAGATACTGAGAGACACCCACTGCTGGGAGACAGACTGAGAGAGACTGTTGGCTGAGAGAAGGTGGGCTGAGAGAGACTGAGCGTTGTTACTGAACTTGAATGGTAGCCTGGTGCTTCCCTAATAAACTCCATAATCTATGAGTTCTGTGTGGCCACTGCAGCGAATTATCGAACCCAGCAGAGAGGTGTTGGGTGCTTTGGGAGGAACGGTTGGTGAAAGGGCTGGAGGGAGGCAGCAAATCTGACCTTGCAGGAATAGGCCTTGGGCTACTGACGGTGATTCTGTCTTCCTCTTGTGGGGTTAGAGGAGGTCGGAAGATGCAGCCTCCTTGCCCCTTGGCAGCCTTTCAAAAAGTTCAAAGTGCTCTGGACCTACTTAAATATATAAATAGCACTTAAGTTTTATGTATCATGCAGCCAAAGTTGAGAGATTTGTAATTCATATAAACACACACACAGAAGATCTAAAAGTCTTTTGTATTGAAAATAATGGGCAACAGATCAGAGGTAGGTTGAAGTTCAGGCCTTAAACAGGAGTTTTTCAGTGCATATATTTTATTTTTATTTAAAATACTGACATTCTAACACCCACTTTAATGGAAAAGATATTATTAGTCTCCGTGTTAATTAAGCTTTGAATCTGGAAACATCCTGAGGTTTTTCTACTGATCATTAAACAGCAAATTTGCATCTAAAACTTTACTTTCCTCTGAGTTGCTTTCAGGAAAGACTGCAAGCTCCGTACCCTGGGTTTATAGCATAAATGTTTGGGGGAAAAAAAAGGCCTTGTTCTCAGAGATGTCAGTTCAGTCTACATTCTGTGGAATTTTTATTTTGCTGCCTATTTTTAAGAAGTTCAGGACAATCTCCAAAATGATCAATTTCTCAAGTATCTAAAAGCATAATTTACATAAGCATGCTGATAAGTCAAAGTATATTATAAATCTTTCAAATAATGTTTCATCCTCTATTCAACATTCCTGAACCTGCTTTTCTGGCCTGAAAACACATGCTTTCACAAAGAGGAATCTTTGATAATATATGTATGATCCCACCAAAAATATATATGCATGTGTGTCTTTTGTAGGGAGGGGAAAGACTGGGGAAATGGGAGTAGATTAAATGATAGTCACATGACTATCCTGTCATTTAAAAACAAAGCAGAGATAAAATCTAGTAAAGAAAGTCAATGACCTTCTAGATTATTCTGTGGGAAAATTCAAGGCACTCTGAAATCTACATTTGTCTTCCCTTTAGTGTTCCTGGCCTATGTCATAACCCAAAGCAATCACTACAGATTAAAAAGACCAGAAATAAATGTCAAGTTTCTAATCTCCAGATTTCAAATTTTATCAAGAAAATTATTATATTTCCAACAATAGAAGAAAGATAATGCAAGTTACAGAAAATTAGGAATTTTTTTCCCTTTTCTTTGCCTTTAGATGTGGGTCAAATATTAAAACCCATGGAAGAGTCCCACCTTTTACTCACTCTATACCTGTAAACATAGTCAATTGAACCTTAATCTGAACCTCCTTTCTGCTGCACCCACAGAAAACACCCACCAGGCCCTGCTTAATGCTTCATTAATAAGCAACATCTGGAAGATGGCGGACTAGGCAGAAGGATTGCACAGATCCTCTTCAACAAAGAAAAGGGAAACCAATTAACACAGACACAGAAGATAATCTTGGACCCCTGAGCCTTGAAGGAAAAAAGGATGCAGAATTGG
>NW_006929484.1:0-5097 GCF_000298275.1 Orycteropus afer afer
CATACTTCGTACATTCCATGCTCTGATGATTAATGGATGTCTGCAGCTGTTTCTCTTCAATTTGAGTGGTGCCACATCAGCAAATGGAGTTCTCGAAAGCTTTACCTTATCCGTAGGAGTAAGGCTGGGTTACTCAGATGATGCAGCTCTTTCCCAGTCCTATTTTGAGAGTCTTCTAACCTAAATGGACAATTCATAAAGTTGCATGGTAATGTATCAAACAATGTTTCTTTGCTATTCATAAGGTTTTCCCTGGCCAGTTCTTTGAGAAGTGGATGGCCTCTTCCTTCTACCTAATCTGTCTCAGTCTATAAGCTGGGCTGATATCCCGCTGGGTTTGAAACACCAGTGGCTCAGCCTCAAAACTCACATCAACACGTCACCACGGTAGGACAAACTGACAGACAAGTTTGTCTCCCTGTTGGAAACCTCTCGTACCACCCTTACCTGGTCCCTGCAGCTGACTCCTCCTCTGTCCAGGTTCCTGGGGCTTTTAATCTCATTTCTCCTGCTCTCCCACCCTGCTGCTTTGGGTGTGCCTGGGTTCCCTCTCCTCACCTGGATCCCAGCAGCTGACTGCTCCTCTGTCCCAGTTCCTGGGCTTTTTAATCCCTTTTCTCCTGCTCTCTTGCCCTGCTGCTTTGGGTGTGCCTGAGTTCTCTCTCCTCACCTGGATCCCTACAGCTGAATGGTCCTCTGTCCGGGTTCCTGGCTTTTAATCCCCTTTCTCCTGCTGTCCCACCCTGCTGCTTTGGGCATGCCTGGGTTCTCTCTCCTCCCCTGGATCCCTGTGGCTGACTGCTCCTCTGTCTGGGTTCCATGACCAACTAGGTGAGATGAAGTCTGGCCATTCTTGCTTCCAAGGAGCATTCTGGCTGCCCTTCTTCCAGGACAGATTTGTTTGCTGTTCTGGTATTCCATGGTATTTTCAGTATTCTTTGCCAACACCACAATTCAAAGACATTAACTCTTCTTCGGTCTTCCTTATTAATTTTCTAGCTTTCACACACATATGAAATGATTGAAAACACCATGGCTTGGGTCAGGTGCACCTTAGTCTTCAAAGTGACACCTTTGCTTCTTTACACCTTAAAAAGGTCTTTTGCAGCAAAATTTTCCAGTGCAAAACCATGTCTGATTTCCTGACTGCTGTTTCCATGGGTGTTGACTGTAGATCCAAGTAAAATGAAATTCCTGACAACTTCAGTCTTTTCTCCATTTATTATGACATTGCTTATTGGTTCAATTATAACTATGAAATAGGAAAGATAGCAAATAGAAACTATAGCCCAAGACTTTCAAGGTTTGAGCAGTTCCACCCTACCATAGAGGGTTGCTATGAGTTAGACTAGACACAATGGCACTGGGTTAAACTGCTAAGCATTTTAGCTGGTATACAACAACAAGTACATGTGTGTTAGTGGTTATCATTCTTTTTAGTCTTGATGCTTAACTTCATATGTTACAGGTGATAAAGGAAGAGCATGCGTATCACAAGGCTGGCCCACATATTATACCTACATCAACTGTGTGATTAGTGATTTTCTAAACTGAAAATACAGCTAAATGAATGAGATGAGTTTCTCACAAAAGAACAAGTGTTATGTGATCCCACTTGTGGTACTTAAGTTTGTGTGTCAACTTGGCTGGGCCTGGTTGAGAAGCTAGGCAGCTGGATGTAGTTATTCCCCATGGTGAGATTGATAATTAACTCCGTGGTGGAATCTATTGGAGCAGCTGAGTAGCTACTTTAGGGATGTGGTCTGCTTCCTGTATACAAGAAACAACTTTGGGAATGATCTCTAGCTTATAGCATGCTTGAACCCTGCATACAGCCATGTCATTGTTCAGCAGCTTGTCACGCTCTGCCAATCCTGGACTCGAATTAATGGCCTGCCATGTAGTTTGGTAACATCGGGACTATGCCTTTTTACCTGTCAACCTTGGGCTTGTCAACCTCAGCAGCCAGCAGCTGTCTGTCTGAAGAAAAATCTCTAGCTTCAATGGGCCGGGAGCAGGAGGCAGAGCTGAAGCCCAAGGTTGAGGGGCTTTCATCCAGCCCCTAGAGCCTGGCACTTTGAACTCAGACTTAATGCCTCCAGACTGTAAGAGAATAAACTCCTATTTGTTCAAGCCATCCCATTTGTGGTATATTCCTGTCAGAGCAACACTAGGTAACCAGAACACCGTTTATATAAAATATCTGGAATAAGCAACTGTATAAAGACCAAAATTTATTAGTGGTTACCAGGGGTGGGAGGGAGGGGAAAAGAGGGAGTCATTGCTCTGGGGTCACTGACTTCTGTTAAGGGTCATACAAAATTTGGATAGTGGTCATAGTTGCACAACATGATGTGTAAATAATTTCACTGAAAAATACCATTGTAAAAATTGTTGAAATGGCAAATGTTTTGTTTTAGGGAGCTCTGGTAGTGTAATGTCCAAGACATTAGACTGATAACCAGAAGGCTGGCAGTTCAAACCCACCAGCCACTCCTTGGAAGGAAGACTAGATGATGTACTTCTATAGAGATACCATCTCAGAAAACCGAGGAGGGGTCCCTGTGAGTCAGGTTCGACTCAACAGCAGTGAGTTTGGTTTGGTTTTGAGTACCACAATTTAAAAAAAAATTGAAAAACAGATGCAATATAATTGATAAAAAAAAAAGTATTTCAAGATTTATTAAATTGCAAAGACTGATTAAGAATCAGATTAGTGGCGTGACAATCGTTACATAATTGTAAAATATTCAAAACAATAACTAGCAAAGGATCTATTTTCATCCAAGTTCCCCTAAATCACCTCTTAAAATGCTTTCAAATTGAGTTGAATAAAAGTAACAACTTTTTGTAAAGAAGAAGAGAAAAAGAAAAATATATAAAATTATCACATAATGTAGACATTATCACAACATTATAAAACAATGTAAGTCAGGAACGATGAAGAAAACTATGGGGAGCATAACTCTACCAAGTTTTTAATAAAAGTTAAGGCAAATATTGCTTTGTCAAATAAATGCAAATACAATGGAGCACTTAAACCAAAGATCCTTGGCTTTGTAGTGAAGAGAAGAATAAGCTATGATTGTACAAACTCTCTGTGCCTTAAAAGTTCATTGTTATAAATAAATACTGTGCAAAGCTAAATATAGATCAGAAGGGCTTGTAAAACATTGTCAAAGATCTTGCATTTGAAAATTACTTTTCCAAAAACAACAGTAATCTTCCACATGTTTTATCTATGTCTTTAACACACACACACACACACACACAGACACACACACAAACTTAGGGAAAATTGAAAACTTAAGAAAATCCTGGGAAAAAGATGAACATAATAAATACTTTTACATAAAAATTCAAGAGTACTTAATTTTATTAGATGGCATCATTAGCAAATAGAAAAATTTTCTGACTCAGAGGAAAGTAAATAAAGATATTGTTTGCTGTCAGGTTGATTCCAACTCATGGTGGCTCTACAGGACAATGTAGAACTGCCCTGTAAGGATTTCTAGGTAGAATAGTGCCTAAGGCACTTGACTGCTAACCAGAAGGCTGGAGGTTCAAATTCACCAACCACTCCTTGGAAGAAAGGTTGGGCAATCTACTTCTGTAGTGATACTGCCACAGAAACCCAAGGAGAGGTCGCTATGAGTTGGGTCCAACTCAATGGCACATAACAACAACAACAGCAGGCTGTAAATTTTATAAGCCACCACTAGTCCATCAGTTTATTATACTGTGGTGGCTTGTGTGTTGCTATGATGCTGGAAGCTATACCACTGGTATTTTAAATACCAGCAGAATAACCCATGGTGCACAAGTTTCGACCAAGTTTCCAGACAAAGACAAAATGGGAAGAAGGACCAGGTGATCTACTTCTAAATAAAATGGTGAGTGATAACCTTATAGATAACAGAACACCATCTGATATAGTGCCAGAAAATAAACTCCTCAGGTTGGAAGGCACTCAAAATATGACTAGGAAAGAACTGCCTCCTTAAAGTAGAGTTGCCCTTAATGATGTGGACATAGTAGGAGTTTTGGAACCTTCATTTGATGATGTGGGACAACTCAAAATGAGAAGAAACAGCTGCAATCATCTATTAATAATCAGAATGTGGAATGTATGAAATGTGAACCTAGGAAAATTAGTTGTCAAAATGAAATGGAACACACAAGGTTGATATCCTAGGCATTAATGAGCTGAACTGAACTGGTATTGGCCATTTTGAATCAGACAATCACATGGTCTACTATGCCAGGAATGACAAATTGAAGAGGAATGGCATCCTACTCGTCATCAAAAAGAACATTTCAAGATCTACCTTGAGGAGAGAAGTGAGGAAATGATCTATCATGATACAACACTGTCAGTGATAGGATAATAGCTATATACCTACCAGTTAATAAGACTATTATTCAGGTTTACACACCAACTGTTAATGCCAAAGATGAAGAAACTGAAGATTTTTACTGTCTACAGAGTCACTGTTCCAAAAATAACTGGTTGATTTTCATCCATTTCAGGAGGTGGCATATGATCTAGAACCAATGGTATTGAAGGAGGAAGTCAAAGCTGCAATGAAGTAATTGGTGAAGAACAAGGCTCCAGGAACTGATGGAATACCCATTGAGATATTTCAACAAACGGATCCCCACTGGAGGCACTCACTTGGCTATGCCAAGAGATTTAGAAGACAGCTACCTGGCCAACTGACTGGAAAAGATCCATATTTGTACCCATTCCAAAGAAAGGTGATCCCACAGAATGGAAATTATTGAACAATATCATTAATATTACACAAGTAAGATCTTACTGAAGATAATTCAAAAATGGCTGCAGCAGTATATTGACAGAGACCTCCCAGAGATGCAAGCTGGATTCAGAAGAGGATGTAGAACAAGGAATATCATGGCTGCTGTCAGATGGATCTTGGCTCAAGGCAAAGAATACCAGAAAGATGTTTACTTCTGTTTTATTGACTATGCAAAGGCATTTGATTGTGTGGATCATGACAAATTATGGATAACATTGAGAAGAATGGGAATTCCCAAACTCTTGATTGTACTCATGAGGAACCTGTACATTGACAA
>NW_006929485.1:0-966 GCF_000298275.1 Orycteropus afer afer
TCCCTCTTTTTGGTTTGTAGTTGTCCTCATTTGTCAATTGATGTCTTTACTTCCCTGTTTAAAATCTTGTAGGCTTATTTACTATGGATACTTCTATAGCTGGGTTGGTTTCTGGGTTATATCATCATATGTGTTAATGATCATCTGTTGTTGGTTATTGTTGCTTCCCTGTCCAAAGGGCTCCCTTTAGCATTTCTTGTAAGGATGGGCTGGTTTTAACAAATCCTCTTAATTTCTGCTTATCTGGAAATGTCTTAATTTCACCATTATATCTGAGGGACAATTTTGCTGGATACATAATTCTTGGTTGGAAATTTTTCTCTTTCAGTGTTTTATATATACCATCCCATTGTCTTTTCACCTGTGTGGTTTCTGTCAAGAAATCTGAGCTTAGTCTTATCGGTTGTCCCTTGTAGGCAACTTTTCATTTTATCCATGGTGCTTTCATGATTCTTTGTCTTTGGTTTTGGTAAGTTTGATAATGATATGTCTGGGTGAATTTCTTTTGGGATCTATCCTCTTTAGGGTTTGTTGGACTTCCTGAATGGAATGAACTCTCATCTTTCATCATACCAGAAAATTCTCTTCCAACAAATCTTCAACAATTTTATCTGTGGTTTTATTTGTCTCTTCCTGTTCTGCAATTCCAATTACACATAGGTTATTCCTTTTGATGGTATCCCACATGAACCTTAGGCTTTCGTCATTTTGTTTTGATATGTGTTCTGATTTATCCTTTTCCAAAGAAGTGTTCAAGAGTTTGCCTTCAATCTCACTAATTCTGTCTTCCATTGATTCAATTCTACTTTGCCCATTCAATGCCTTATCTATTTCTGAAAATTTATTATCAATCTTGTGGATTTCCATGTGTAGATTTTTCTTCATTTCTAATTTTTCATTTATTTTGTTGTTTTGTTCTTCTATTGTCTTTTTAAATTGTTCTAGGGTTTTCTCTGTTTTTTCTTT
>NW_006929485.1:1911-2495 GCF_000298275.1 Orycteropus afer afer
TATCTCTGTCATTTAGGTTTTCTTTTCTTTGTTGAAGTGGGTCTGTATCACTTGTCTGCCTATTCCTCCATCTTACCAGAAGTTCTGCCTTTCCCCGTTTTGCTGACCTTCCACTTTACCAAGCATGGCATCCTTCTTCAAGGAATGATCCCTTCGGACAGCATGATAGAACTAGGTGAGATGAAATCTGGCCATTCTTGCTTCCAAGGAGCATTCTTTCAATATACTGATGCAACTGTTTTTGACTTATCTTCAGTAAGATTTTACTTGTGTGTGATATTAATGATACTGTTCAATAATTTCCACATTCTGTTGAATCACCTTTCTTTCAAATGGGTACAAATATGGATTTCTTCCAGTCAGTTGGCCAGGTAGCTGTCTTCCAAATTTCTTGGCATAGATGAGTAAATGCCTCCAATGTCACATTCATTTGTTGAAACAGCTCAATGGGTATTCCATCAATTCTTGGAACCTTTTTTGTTGCCAATTCCTACAATGCATCTTTGACTTCTTTCTTCTATACTATCAGTTCATCATCATATGTCACCTCCTGAAATGAATGAACATCACCAATTATTTCTGGT
>NW_006929485.1:5460-6525 GCF_000298275.1 Orycteropus afer afer
CTCACAGCAACATTCCAGCCACCAAAGCATGAGAAACTCACAGATGAGTGTTGGATTCTAGCTACTATAACACAATTACTCTATTTTTCACCATTATTCACAAATGTTCAAATAACCTTTGTTCAAACAAGAGCTTATATATATATATTTTTTCTTTTTGCTTATCAAAGAAAATAAAAAAAGGAAATAATCCACCACAATAACCAGACATAAAGTTTTTAATACTATTGCTTAAAATGAAAATGGTAAATATCTGATTGAACCAATTGCTGCTATTAATGACAAATAAAAAGTATATCTCAAGGAGATATATTTCTTTCCTTGAATGTTATGTTATCAAAAGCAAATAAGTCATATTCATAGGAGTGCGAACATTACATGGATTTAGACCATGCAAATTTTGTAGCAAAGTGGCTCTAAATGACAATATGGCAATTCAGAGAGTTTCATAAGTATATATCAAATATTAATTTCCTTTTATAAATGTGTCATGGAAAAATATGTATACCAAGAACATATGAAAAATGATGAAGGAATGATGGATTAAGATATGTGATGAGTTTCCTGGACCATAGTGTTTAAGATTTCAAGGAACTATTTCCAGTTGATAAGCTCCAGAAACTGTGAGATCTGGTTCTTTATCCAAACTGCCAAATGGCCTTAGAAATCGTTGGAGTGATTCAGATCATCCTTCAAAAAATCTCTGGTTTTAGAGACACGTTCAAGTTTTCACCATAAATAATTCACTAATATTTATGTAATTTCATCCTAGGCTAAAACTGGTGGAGAGCATAAAGATCTAATTTCAGGGATTCCGGCAAGATGGCGGACTAGGCAGAAAGATTACACAGACCCTCTTCAAGAAAGAAAAGAGAAACCAATTAACACAGACACAGAAGATAATCTTGCATCCCTGAGCCTTGAAGGAAAGGATGCAGAATTGGACTAAACCCCAACTAGCAGAAGAATTTGAGTGAAAATACCAACAAAAAGGAGACCTACGGAGGTGCGGTCTGACAGTGAACTGAGTGACCCTGACAGTACAGGTGGCTCGGAAATACCCGA
>NW_006929486.1:0-5068 GCF_000298275.1 Orycteropus afer afer
AACTCCAGATGGATCAAAGACTTAAATGTGAAACCTAAAACTATACAGTTCCTCACTGAAAATCTAGGGGCAAATTTAGGGGCCCTAATATATGGCATAAATAGACTATCAAGCATAATCCAAAATACACAAACACAGAATAGAAACTAGATGAATAGGACCTTCTAAAAATTAAATTTTTATGTGCTTCCAAAGGCTTCTCCAAAAAAGTCAAAAGAGAACCTACAGATTGGGAAAAAATATCTGGCAATGGCATATCTGACAAGGGACTTATCTCTAGAATTTATAGAAAACTCCAAGACCTCAATAACAAAAGACAAATGATCCAATTAAAAAATGGGCAGTAGACAAGAATAGAGACTTCACCAAGGAGGATATTCAGGTGTCCAACAAACATATGAAGAAATGCTCACAATCATTAGCCATTAGAGAGATACAGATCAAAACAACAATGAGATACCATCTTGCCACAGCATTAGCAGCAAAATTCAACAAGATAGAAAATAACAAATGCTGGTGAGGATGCAGAAAGATTGGGACTCTCCTACACTGCTGGTGGGACTGTAAAATGGTACAATCACTGTGGATAGCAGTATGTTGATTCCTTAAAAAGTTTGAATTAGAAGTACCATTTTTCCTAGCCATTCCATTACTAAGCATATATTCTAAAGAAGTGAGAGCCATGAAAGAACAGACATATGCGCACCTATGCTCATTGCAGCATTATTTACAATTTCCAAAAGAAGGAAACAACCTAGTTGATGAGCATCAACTGAGGAATGGATAACCAAACTATGGTACATACACACAATGGAATACTATGCAACCCTAAAGAATAACGTAGAATCTGCAAAACCCTGAATAACGTGGATGAGCTTGGAGGACAATATGCTGAGAGATTAAGTCAATCACAGAAAGACAAATAATGTATTATTCTGTTATTGTAAAAGTCAAGAAAAGGTTTATATATGGAAAGAAATTTTCTTCATTGGTTACCAGGGGTGGTAGGAGATGGCACACAGTTAGATAGGTAGAGATGAGTATTGATTTATACCAAATGTAAGTGATCAACAAGGTGGCATTGAGGAAGAGGAAGACATAGAGAGGTACATGGGAGGTACAGACAACAAAGATGAACCCTTTTGCACATACAGTACTGCATTGTCAGTGAAAGCAAATTTGTGTTTATGGGTGGATAGATGGGTGAACAGGCTGAACTATTAGGTATGTCTATGCAGTGGGTAGTGTACCCAAGACTATGTATAGGGTTGGCAGATAATGGTTCTACAAGTGTATTTGTACGTTCTATAAGAATTCCCAGGGGCATAGTAGAGCTGACAAGGGACAAGGTTGTAGTCATTTCTTGGTCACAGCCAGCTACCCAGAGGGAGCGAGTAGTTGAATCTGTGGGCTTGGGATCATAGTCACAGGGGACATCAACCTCAATTGGCATAACATACTGCACAAAACATTGTTCCACCTCCTACTTTGGCAAGTAGCGACTGGGATCTTAACAGCTTTCAAGCAGCCATCTAGATGCAATGATGGGTCTCTCCTCGTCCAGAGCAAAGAAAAATGAAGTAAACCAAAGATTCATGGAAACAATTAGTCCAAGCAACTGGCACACCATGTGATTCTCAGCCTATACGAGTATGAGACCAGGAGAACTAGATGGTGTCCAGTACCACTCAGAGGGGGATCTATGTAGGAGATCCTTGGTAGAGAGGGAGAACAATGTGGAACAGAACTCAAAATCATTTGGGGAAAAAAAGGAGGGGGGACACCAAGTTTGTTGGTCTGATAGAGCCTGGTGGAACTGCTGAGACTATGGCCCTAGCTGCCCTCCAGGTCTGGAATTGAACCCACACCTGGGGCTTCCAGCCAAACAAAAGACAAGCATATGAGTTGGACATTTACCCGAGGTAGATACACTCGTTGGAGAGAACAATCATAGGGAAAAAAAGGACTGTTTGTACACAGGGAGGCAGCTCAGGGGGCAGGAGTGCATGGAGGGATGGACACAGGGAAGAGGTAACTATGGGGAAAAGTGGGAGGGGAGCTGTTGGAATGGGATAAATTGTAGTCAATGTCCTGAGACAGTGTATGTGAACTGCTGTATGGAAAGTGAATTTGCTCTGTAAACTTTTACCCAAATCAGAAAAATAAATAAGTAAGTAAATAAATAAATGAGATGTCATACTCACTGGGAAAATCTGCTGCCAAAGATCTCTTTAAAGTGTTGAAAAGCAATGATGTCATCCTGCAGATTAAGGTGCACTTAACAAAAACCACAGTGTTTTCAATCGCCCCATATGCATGTGAAAGCAGGACAATGAATAAGGAAAACTGAAGAAGAGTTGATGCTTCTGAATTGTGGTGTTGGGGAAAAATACTGAAAATATCATGCACTACCAGAGAAGGAACAAATCTGTCTGGATATAGTGCAGCCAGAACGAGAATGCTCCTTGGAAGTGGCAATGGTCAGACTTCATCTCACCTACTTTGGTCATGCTGTCAGAAGGGACTACTCCCTGAAAAAGGATATCATGTTTGGTAAAGTGGAGGGTCAGCCAAAAAAGGGAAGGTCCTCCACAACATGGATTGACATTGGCTGCAACAATGGATTCAAGGATAGCAAGAATTGCTAGGATGGTGCACGACCAGGCAGTGTTATGTTCTATCGCACACAGGGTCACTATGAGTTGGAACCAACACGACAACACCTAACAACAGCACGTATGTAATACATACATTCACACAAATAGATACATATATTTTTATATAATAATTGTTTGTATACATATTTCTATTTTAAAAGTCATGGAGAAATGTATGGTAAGATGAGTGCCAAAATAATAGTGTGAGAATAGGGGGTGAGAATGCAGGGAAAGTTTGTGTGCACATTAATTATTAATATTTTCTTTTACAACTTTGGATTGTGTACTTGATACAGTAAGTTCTGTATTATATTTTTCATTTTATCAAATTAATAAATGCACATTGTTAAAATCTAATAATAGCAAAATATTTACAATAAAAAGAGGCCCTACTGCCTTCTCCATAGCTCTTCTTCCCACTTTTTATTATTTCAGCCATCTCTTCTGGCAGTTACTTTCATATTTCTAAATATTACACCACTCTTTCTTGGTGTATCTACTGTAAACATTGTCCATTGTCTTCTTGGTGGTATAAGGATTATTTTGTTTTTGTCTTTTCTGTATGTAATGATGATTAGTTAAAGCAATAAAAAGTGTTCATATCATTGTTTTTTATCTGTCATCCATTCCTCCCCTGACTTTTGGTGACCCTATGCACAGTTGAACAAGACACTGCATGGTCCTGTACCATTGCATGGAAAATGAGAATTACCACTAACCACCAATGTCTCATCCATAACATTACGATTCTATTAATACGATTTCCCAGAGAGCCAAATAATTTACCATGGTTACATTTCATTTATTACATAGGTTGTTGTTGTTGTTGTTATGTGCCATCGAGTTGGACCTGACTTATAGCGACCCCTCCTTGGGTTTCTGAGGCAGTATCACTACAGAAGTAGATTGCCCCATCTTCCTTCTGAGTAGTGGCTGGTGGGTTTGAACTGCCAGCCTTCTGGTTAGCAGTCAAGTGCCTTAGGCACTATGCTACCAGCGCTCCTATTATATAGGTTAATTAGTGTGTTTCCAGTGAAAAATTGTTGTTGTGTTGTTATGTGCCGTCGAGTCGGCCCCGACTCATAGCGACCCCTCCTTGGGTTTCCGAGGCAGTTATCACTATGGAAGTAGGATTGCCCAACCTTCCTTCCGAGGAGTGGCTGGTGGGTTATCCACCTAGCAATCAAACTCCTCCTACAAGATGACTGTTCTTGCTAACTTTTTAATGTATCTTTCTAGAAAAACTTTAGGAGCTCTGATGGTGTAGTGCCTAAGGCATTTGACTACTAACCAGAAGGCTGGTGGTTCAAACCCACCAGCCACTCCCCCGGAAGTAAGACTGGGAAGTCTACTTCCATAGAGATACTACCTTGGAAACTGAAGGAAGGATCGCTGTGTGAATCGGATCCAACTTGAAGGCAGTGAGTTTTAGAGAAACTTTATGCACATGCAAATGCACACACACACACACTCCCCCCCCCCCTAGAAATAATATACACACTGCTATTGAGTCAGTTCTGACTCATAGTGACCCCCACTGGGTTTCCAAGGTAGTAAATATTTACAGAAGTAGATTGCTCCATCTTTCTTCTGTGGAGTGGCTGATTGGTTTGAACTGCCAACCTTCTGGTTAACAGTCAAATGCCTTGGACACTGTGCCACCAGAGCTCCTCCTAGAAACACTAGCATACTATATTCATTATCTTTCACTTTAAATTTTGTATTTAATAATATGTTTTACATATTATTCCACATTGTTGTCTGTTGGGGCTGTCGAGTTAATTTCCAACTCATAGAGACCTCATGTGATAGATTAGAACCGTCCTGTAGGGTTTTCTTGGTTGTAATCTTTACAGGAACAGATTGCCAGGTCTTTCTTCCATGGAGCTGCTGGGTAGGTTCAAACCACTAACATTTTGCTTAGCAGTGGAGCACTTAACTGTTGTGTTAGCAAAGTTTCTTTATTCCACATTACCATATATGAAAAGTCATTATTCTTTTTCATTGTTGCATAGTATTCTATTATATGGATATGTCATAATTTGTTTAACAACCTGTCTATTGATGAACATTTAGTTTATTATCAAATCTAGAATGCATACTATCATGGACTGAGTTGTATCCCTCCAGAATATGTGTCAACTTGACTAGGCCATGATTCTCATTATTATGTAATTATCTTCTTTTTGTGTTCTGATATAATTATTCTACGTATTATGAATCTTAATGTTTATGGTGTTAATGAGGCAGGATTAATGACAGCTATGTTAATGAGCCCCAGGGTTACAGGTGAGGAGAGACAACTCAGGGACGCCCAAAGTAGCAGGTGGGAAGAGCAGGAGAAAGGGGATTAAAAGCCAGGAAGCCAGAGAGAAGAGAAATCAGCCAAAGGGATTAGGTGAGGAGAGGAA
>NW_006929487.1:0-1687 GCF_000298275.1 Orycteropus afer afer
ACCATGGATTGAGAGGCACTGCTTTGGAGTTTCTCAGTCACTATACCTTCTTTCACTGTGGTTTTGATTACTTCAGATACCCCATTGTTTCCAAGAATACAAGTCAAACTTAAAAATACTTCACCATACAGTATTAAAAAATGGAGTCTTGTCAGCAAACAGCATTTTTTTTTTTTTTTCTGTGATGCATCTAAGGACTTTGAAAACTAGGTATAACAGTTTGAATTAGGAACTTTGGTGTTCTGAACAGCTCACTGAATGAGAGTGCAACAAACACAGAAGAACAGAATTAGAGGAAAGGCACAAGATTATTTAGGAAAGAGCTACTGCCGGAGGATGGACGGGCACCTGAGAGAGACCATTAGAAACCTTTCTGGGACAGCCACTGTCTGTTGGGCAAGGGCGGCCACCCAGATCCCCGAGCCAAGAATGAAGTCACCTTATAGCAGCTTACTAGCGACCACTACAATATTCCAGTGGGCAGAGGCAGAGACCTGCCTCCAGCAGCTGATTTTGTCAGTAATTTGTGTGGTCTGGGTGCAGAAGGACACGGGCACTACTGCTGAGATTCAGGCGGAGATCTCACTGTTGCACCAGAAAGGCTAGTTCCCTCCCCTTTCAGTGGATCACAGAGCAGGTTTTGGGCAGACTGGGAGACACTGTGCTTTTCTTTGCCACAGTTAACGGGACTGCAGGTCACTAGCAGGTACTCCCCCAACTCCATCAGAGCTAAAATTGCATGCATCTTTGGCGCTGCAGGTGGACAGTATTGCAGACAAACTCCAGAGCCGACCATTACTGGTCTAGTGGGATTGCATCAGCACCATGGGCAGACAGGGCACAGAGAGCAAAGAAACTGCAGCTGAGCACAGTCCCATGAATTTTGCCTTGGAGCCACACTTTGGCACTGTGGGTCCACGGAGGCAGGGTCTTTGAGTGTGCCTGAAATTGGCAGACTTTTGTGACCCTCTAACAATAGGAATCTTTCCTTAGGTTGAGTCACGGTCTTGCAAATAAATACATCATCAATAAGAGCCTGCTCAGGTACTCCCCTGACCCCAACACACCTGAAATTGCACACATCTTTGACACTTCAGGTGGGCGGTATCGCAGACAAACTCCAGAGATGGCCATTAGCGGTCCGGCGAGATTGCATCAGCATTGCAGGCAGACAGGGCATGGAGAGCAAAGAAACCGCAGCTGAGCACAGTCCTGTGAATTTTGCCTTGAACCACGCTTCAGTGTTGTGGGGCCATGGAGATGGGGTATTTGAGTGTGTCTGAAATTGGCGGAAATTTGTGACCCTCTAACAACAGGAATCTTTTCTGAGGTTGAGCTGCAGTCTTGCAAATAAATACGTCATCAATAATAGCCTGCTCAAAGCCCTAAAAACCGACCCTAGAAACACCAAGCTTTCCTTCTTCTCCTCCCACCTTCTAAGCCAATAACTTCACTCATTCAATAGAAGAAACCATATTCAGCCAATTACCATAAAACCTCACACTTCGAACTCTAAACCCCCTTTATGAAAAACAGAAACACATATCCACACTACACACAGTGATTCCACCATCACAAAGGAAACAGCAGAGCGACCCAACACACCTGAATCAATAATAAAATAAAACACACCAGCTTCACCTTTTCAAAATATTAAACCATAAAACCAAGACAAAACAAATCAACA
>NW_006929487.1:4788-5248 GCF_000298275.1 Orycteropus afer afer
TATTGTGATGTGAAGGTTTATAATTTTTCTTTTAGGTTACGTTATGATTTATAATTCTCTCCCCAACTTTAGAAGAGTCCATTCTATCTTGCAACTTTCTTAACTTCCTCACCATTTTGAAGTTCTGTAACTACACAGGATTTTCTCACTTTTTGTTTGTAGTTGTCCTCACTTGCCAATTGATATATCTGGTTGCCTGTTTACAATCTTGTAAGCTCATTTTACTCTGGATATGTCCATAGCTGTGGTTTCTGGGTTATGTCATCTTGTGTATCAATGGTCGGTTGCTATTTGCTATTTTTGGTTCTCTGTTCAAAGGACTCCCTTTAGCAAATCTTGTTAGGTGGTCTGGTTTTAATAAATTCCCTTAATTTCTGCCTATCTGAAAATCTCCTCATTTCATCATCATATTTGAGGGACAATTTTGCCGGGTATATAATTCTTGGTTGAAAATTTTTCT
>NW_006929488.1:0-5094 GCF_000298275.1 Orycteropus afer afer
TCTTCTGTGTCTGTGTTAATTGGTTTCCCTTTTCTTTGTTGAAGAGGGTCTGTGCAATCCTTCTGCCTAGTCCGCCATCTTGCCCCGCCTCCAGCAAGAACCATTGGTATTGAAGGAAGAAGTTGAAGCTGCACTGAAGGAATTTGTGAAGAACAGGACTGCAGGAATTGACAGAATACCCATTGAGATATTTCAACAAACAGATGCCCCACTGGAGGTACTCACTTGGTTGTGCCAAGAGATTTGGAAGACAGCTACTGGGCTAATTGACTGGAAGAGATCTGTATTTGTGCCCATTGCAAAGAAAGATGATCCCACAGAATGTGGAAATTATGGGACAATATCATTAATATCACATATGAGTAAAATCTTACTGAAGACAATTCAAAAACGGTTGTAGCAGTATATTAACAGAGAACTTCCAGAGGTACATGCTGGATTCAGAAGAGAATGTGAAATGAGGAATATCTTTGCTGATGTCAGATGAATCTTGGCTCAAAACAAAGAATACCAGAAAGATGTTTACTTGTGTTTTATTGACTATGCAAAAGTATTTGATTGTGTGGATCATAACAAATTTTGGAAAACATTGAGAAAAATGGGAATTCCAGAACACGTAATTGTACTCATAAGGAACCTGTACATAGACCAGAGCCTGTTGTTCAAACAGAATAAGGAGACACTGCATGGTTTAAAATCAAGAAGGGTGTGCATCAAGGTTGTATCCTTTCCCCATACTTATTCAATCTATATGCTAAGCAAATAATCTGAGAAGCTGGACTATATGAAGAACGTGGCATCAGGATTGGAGGAAGCCTCATTAATAACTTGCAATAAGCAGATGACACAACTTTGCTTGAGGAAAGTGAGGACGATTTGAAGCCCTTATTGATGAAGATTGAAGACTACATTCTGCAGTATGGATTACATCTCAATATAAAGAAACAAAAATTCTCACAACTGGACCTATAATCAGCATCATGATAAATGGAGAAAAGATTGAAATTGTCAAAGACTTCACATTGCTTGGTTCTACAATTGACACCAATGGAAGCAGCAGTTGGAACATTAGACAATATAGCACTGGGTAAGTCAGCTGCAAAGGACCTCTTTCAAGTGCTGAGGAACAAAGATGTCTCCTTGAAGACTAAGGTGTGCCTGACACAAGCTATGATATTTTCAATCACCGCATATGCATGTGAGAGCTGGACAATGAATAAAGAAGACCAAAGAAGAATTGGTACTTTTGAGATGTCATGCTGGCAAAGTTTTGCCATTTGATGAAAATTGGATATTTATTAATTTATTAATAAAAGTATTAATAAAATATAATTAAAAAAAAGAGTCCATGATACTTTAAGTATTCTTTGCCAACACCACAACTCAAAAGTATCAACTCTTCTTTAGTTTTCCTTATTCGTTATCTAGCTTTCAGATCCTTATAAGGTAATTGAAAACACCATGACTTGGGTTAGGTGCACCATAGTATTCAAGGAGACATTTTTGCTCTTCAGCACTTTAAAGAGGTCTTTTGCAGCAGATTTGCCCAGTGCAATATGTCATCTAATGTCTTGACTGCTGCTTCCATTGGTGTTGGTTGTAGAATCAAGTAATATGAAGCCAAGGAATGCTAAAAGAACTAACAAATCTGTCCTGGAGGAAGTGCAGCTGGAATGCTTTTTGGAAGGGAGAATGGCCAGACTTTGTCTCCCCTGCTTTGGTCATGTTACCAGAAAGGACCATTCCCTGGAGAATGATGTCATGCTTGGCAAGGTGGAGGGTCGACAAAAGAGGGGAAGGCCTTCGACAAGAAGGATTGACACAGTGGCTGCGGCAATAGGCTCAAGTATAGCAGGGATCACGGAACTGGCACAGGACCAGGCAGTGTTTCTTTCTGGTGTGCACAGGGTCACTATGAGTCAGAGACGACTTGATGGCACCTAACAACAACAACAACAACAATATATGGCATAAATAGACTATCAAGTATAACCCAAAATACACAAACAGCAGAAGATAAACTAGATGATTGGGGCCTTCTAAAAATTAGGTTTTTATGTGCTTCTGAAGACTTCTCCAAAAAAGTCAAAAGAGAACTTACAGATTGGGAAAAAATATTTGGCAATGACATATCTTATAAGGGACTTATCTGTAAAATCTGTAGAAAATACCAACACCTGAACAACAAAAAGATAAACAATTCCAATTAAAAAAAGGTGAGAAGATATGAATAAACACTTCATCAAAGAGGATATTCAGGCAGCCAGCAAACACATAAAGAAATTTTCACTATCATTATCCACTAGAGAAATGCAAATCAAAACAATGAGATACCATCTTCCCCAGCACTAGCAGCAAAGTTCAACAAGGCAGAAAATAACAAATGCTGGCGAGGATGTGGAGAGATTGGGGCTCTCATACACTGCTGATGGGAGTGTAAAATGATACAACCACTGTAGAAAGCAGTATGGCGATTCCTTAAAAAGTTGGAATTAGAAATACCATTTAACCCAGCCATTCCATTACTAGGTATATATCCTAAAGTGTGAGCCAGGACAAGAACAGATATATTCACACTCATGTTCATCACAGCACTATTTACAATGGCAAAAAGATTAAAACAACTTAGGTGCCCATCAACGGAGGAATGGATAACCAAACTATGGTACATATGTACAATGGAATTCTATGCAACCCTAAAGAATAACATAGGATCTGCAAAGCACTGTATAATGTAGATAGACTTGGAGGACATTATGCTGAGTGAAATAAGTCAATTACATAAGGACAGATATTGTATTAGTCTGTTATTGTAAAAAGTCAAGGAAAGGTTTATATATGGAAGTAAATTTTCTTTGTTGGTTACCAAGGGTGGGAGGAGAGGGGATGGAACACTCCTAGATAGGTAGAAACAAGTATTTGTTTGGATGAAGTGAAGGGTAATATACCAAATCAGCGTGGCATTGAGGAAGAGGAAGACATAGAGAGGTGCATGGGAGGTATATACAACAAAGATGAACCCTTTTGCACATACACTATTGCATTGTCAGTAATGGCAAACATGGATATATGGGTGGATAGTGGGGTGGACAGGCTGAATTATTAGGTACGTCTGTGCAGGGGTAGTGTGCCCATGACCATGTATAGGGTTGCAGACAATGTTTCTACAAGTGTAATGGTATGTTCTGTAAGAATTTCCAGGTATGTGGTAGAACTGACAAGGGACAAGTTTGTAGTCACTTCTTGGCCACTGCCAGCTACCCAGAGGGAGCTAGTAGTTGGACCTGTGGGCTCAGTACCATGGTTGCAGGGGACATAAGCTCAATTGGCATAACATACTACACAAAAACATTGTTCCACATCCCACTTTGGCAAGTAGCAACTGGGATCTTAAAAGCTTATAAGAGGCCACCTACATGTGACAATGGGTCACTCCTCGTCCAGAGCAAAGAAGAGTGAAGCAAACCAAATATTCATGGAAACAATTTGTCAAGGGACTGGTACACCATGTAATTCTCAGTCTAGATATCTATGAGACCAGAAGAACCAGATAGTGCCCAGCTACCACTGTCAACCACTTGGAGGGGGATCTATGTAGGAGATCCTGGATAGATTGAGAGAACAATGTAGAACAAAACTCAAAATTATGAAAAAATAAACGTGGGGGCACCAGGTTTGCTGGACAGATAGAGAGCCTGGTGAAACCATGAGACCATGGCTGACCCTTCAGGTCTGGAACTGAATCTACTTCTATGGCTTCCAGCCAAACAAAAGGAAGGCATATGAGCTGAACATTTACATTAGCTAGATACACTACTCCTTGGAGGGATCAATCATGGGAGAATAGAAAGGCTGTGTATGCACAGGAAGACAGCTTGGGGGGCAAGAGTGCATGGTAGGGAAGGACACAGGGAAGAGGTGGCTATGGGGAAGTGGGAAGAGAGTTGTTGCATTGTGGGAAATTTCAGTCAATGTCATAAGTCAAAGTGTACATGAACTACTGTATGGAAAAGGAATTTGCTCTGTAAACTTTCACCCAAATCATAATAAAAATTAAAAAAAAAAAAAGATGAAAGGAATACACAGAGTCACTGTACCAAAAAGAATTCGTCATTCATCCATTTCAGGAGGTGGCATATGATCAAGAACCAATGATACTGAAGGAAGAAGTCGAAGCTGCACTGAAGGGTTTGGTGAAAAACAAGGCTCTGGGAATTGATGGAATACCCTTTGAGATGCTTCAACAAATGGATGCCATACTATGCCAAGGGATTTGGAAGACAGCTACCTGGGCAACTAACTGGAAAAGATCCATATTTGTACCCATTCCAAATAAAGGTGATCCCACAGAACGTGAAAATTATCAAACAATATCAATATCACATACAATTAAAATCTTACTGAAGATAATTCAAAAACCGTTTCAGCAGTACATTGACAGAGAACTGCCGGAAATGCAAGCTGGATTCAGAGGACATAGAATGAGGGCTATCATTGCTGATGTCAGATACATCTTGGCTGTAAACAAAGAATACCAGAAAGATGTTTATTTGCTTTTTATTGACTATGCAAAGGCATTTGATCGTGTAGATCATAACAAATTTTGCATAACATTGAGAGGAATGGAATTCCAGAGTACTTAATTGTACTCATGAGGAACTGTACAGAGACAGGAGGCTGTCTTTTGAACAGAACAAGGGGGCACTGCATGGTTTAAAATCAGGAAGGGAGTGCATCAGGGTTGTATCCTTTCACCATACTTATTCAATCTGTGTGCTGAGCAAATCCAAGAAGCTGGACTGTATGAAGAATGTAGCATCAGGATTGGAGCAAGAATCATTAATACCTTGCAATATGCAGATGACACAACTTTGCTTGCTGAAAGTGAGGATGATTTGAAGCACTTACTGATTAAAGACTACAGTCTACAGTATAGATTATACTTCAGTATAAAGAAAACAAAAATTCTCAGAAATGGACCAATAAACAGCATCATGATAAATGGAGAAAAGATTGAAGTTGTTAAAAACTTCATATTACTTGGTTCTATAATCAACACCAATGAAAGCAGCAGTCAAGACATCAGACAACTTA
>NW_006929489.1:0-3379 GCF_000298275.1 Orycteropus afer afer
TCATGGAGATATATGTATACAGATGGATCCATAGGCATACAGTCTCTGTGTATCTCTCCCTGACTCAGTCTCTCTCTGACTCTGTTACATTGTTTCTCTCTCTCTCTCTCTCTCTCTCTCATAACCACATTTTCCCAGACTCCTTCCTATCTTCATTACAGGATTTATCAAAGTGGCATGACCTCATCTTGTAAAAATATACAGCATGGAACGAAAGCCTTCTTAAACTCTTTTCTAAATATGCTAAAATAATAGGAATGCCTAATTGAATTGGCTACTTAATATTAGAAGTATGCCAGGGCCTTCGAGGCCCAGTCTGGGGCAAGGAGGGCCTGAGATTCCCTGCCTAAGTCCTCTCTCCTGGCCAACAGCTCAGCCCCCTTGTGTGGGTGGGTTTGGGGTGAGGAGGTAGGGGCTGTGTTCTGGCTGAGAGGCCTTGGGTATCCACCTTAGCCAGCAGCCAGTGTGGCCCACTGAGCAAGTATACCGTAGTTCCTTTGGCAACAAAGCACCGCATTCTTGGCTTGGAAGCTATGAGCCTCTGCCCCTGTTCCAATCAGCTCTAGGGCTCACAAGCCACCCTCTAGTTACACCCAGGCTTCCTTAATACCCACCTCCATGGCCCACTGGACCAGAAGCTCCTTCTTTCTATCACTAGGATCCAAAATAGTGCCCGACACAGAGCAAAAGATTGAGGAAACATTTGTTGAATGAGTAAATTTGTTATTTCATTCATTCAAACTGCATTTATTGAGTACTTAGTATGTGCCCATCACTGATCTAAGCACTGAGAACAGAGCCAAAAACCAAATAGACATCAAAACCCTATCCCTATGGAGCTTTTATTATAATAAACAAATTAACAGTAATAATGAACTGCCCCACTCATAGTCAGCTGGAAAGGGCAACTACTGCCTTGGATCTAAGTGTCCTTCTAGGTCTCCTCCTCCTTAGTACAGCACATGGTAAAACCCCTTTTCATTTAATCAATTATGACTCATGGAAACCCCACGTATTACAGAGTAGAACTGCTCCATAGGGTTTTCTTAGTTGTAATTTTACAGAAGCAGATTGCCAGGCTTTTCTTTCATGGCACCTCTGGGTGGATTTGTTGTTAGGTACCATTGAATTGGCTCTGACTCATAGCAACCCTATGTAAAGCAGAATGAAACACTGCCCAGTCCTATGCCAGCCTCACAATCCTTGCTATACCTGAGCCCATCATTGCAGCCACTGTGTCAATCTATCTCATTGAGGGCCTTCCCCTTTTTCTCTGGCACTCCAATTTATCAAGCATGATATCCTTCTCCAGGGAATGGTCCCTTCTCGCAACATGACCAAAATGTATCAGGTGAAGTCTGGCCATTCTCACTTCCAAGGAGCATTCTGGCTACACTTTTTCAAGGACAGATTTGTTAGTTCTTCTGGCAGTCCTTTGCCAACACCACACCTCAAATATATCAATTTTTCTTTGGTCTTCCTTATTCATTGTCCAGCTCTCACATGCATATGAGGCTATTGAAAATACCATGGCTTGGGTTAGGCACACATTAGTCTTTGCTCTTCAGCGAAGACTGAAAGATATCTTTGCTCTTCAGCTCTTTAAACAGGTATTTTGCAGCATATTTGTCCAATGCAATACGTTGTCTGATGTCTTGACTGTTGCTTCCATTTTGTTGATTGTGGAACCAAATAGTATGAAATCTTTGGCAACTTTAATCTTCTCTCCATTTATCATGATGCTGCTTATTGGTCTAGTTGTGAAGATTTTTGTTTTCTTTATGTTGAGGTGAAATCTGTATTGCAGACTGTAGTCTTTAATGCTCATGAGGAAGTGCTTCAAGTCATCCTCACTTTCAGCAAGTGAAGTTATGTCATCTGCATATTGCAGATTGTTAATGAGTTTTCCCCAAATCCTGATGCCACACTCTTCTTCTTATACTCCAGCTTCTCAGACTATTTGCTCAGCATACAGATTGAATAAGTATGGTAGTTGAGAGCAAACCATTTGTGCTAACCTGAGACGTACAGTAAATGAAATGACTTGCTAAATCTTAGACTCTGCTTTTCTGAGCTACAGCACCTGTCTCATCATGTCTTTCTCAGGACTTAGATAAGAGGCTGCTTGCTTCTTTGAATCAACACTGCGCAGGCAGCAAAGGGGAAGAGACAGGGGCCTGGCATGAGACTCTCATGCTCAGGATGGAGGATGAGAAGTAGCCTTAGCTGGCAGTGTGGGACCTCCCAAATGGAAATATTTTGTACTTGCTGAAGAGGTGGGCCTTGAGATTCCAAGGAAAAATAGTCACTGGATATTAATCAGGTGGGCAATGTTGCTCCAAGGAGTCTGCTATAGGGGATTCTAGTGCTTTGGAGAAAAGCAATCATCATTTAGGGTGTGAGGGGTGAATTGGCTGGTACACACAATAGTGTCCTAGTAAATGTTTAACAATTTGATCTCTGACAAAAAAAAAAAAAAAAACAAGCCATGATTTCTAGCATTTGCCAATTACCATGGTGTAAATACTCCCACAGTGGCTAAATTTATACTATTGACATGACATCACTGAATGCAGATTAGAAAAAAGATATGCACATTAGTTCTCATAAGCCAGTCTGAACCTTGCCCTGGACTAAGGAATGAGGATCAGTTTAGTTCTTGGAGAGGGACTGGTCAGACCCCTGGACTGAGAACCAAGAGATACAGGGATGGCGAAAGCTATAATGCCAGGGGCAACTGGGAAGCCACAAGTGGACACTGCTAGGAAGAGACTGAAACTGAATGCTAGCACAGGTATGATGATTGGTGACTGAGGCTGCTTAAGTCATGGCTTCTGCTGGTACTGGCTTGGAGATCTGTTGGATGATTTGAAGTCTGCAGAGACAGAAGAAATTGAGTGGATTGTGTGTATAGGGGAGTGGTGGTAGTGGAGAGATGCTTATATGTCTGAACCTTAAGATAATAGCATATATATGTGAAGAGTGAGACACCTCTGTCTAGGAAGTAGACAGGGAGGAGGAAGAGGAAGGGGGGAAGAAAAGGAGAGAGAAAATAGAGGAGGCAGCATTAATACTTCCAAGCCTGGACTTGGCAGAAGCTAGTCTCTGAGCATTGTTGTGACCCCTGCATGTATTCAGAAGAAGTGTGAAGTGTGGTTGGCTGAGGTGTGAACAGGAAGAGAAGATGTGAGCTTTAATGAGTGCCTTGTAGAATTAGTGTGCGTGTGCATGTGTGTGTGCACCTGATTATGAACACATATTCAAAACTGAGACTTAACTGAGTGTGATGGGCTAAGTACATTTGTGGGATGCTGTGATTGTGTGTGTGAAAAACATTGACATCATTGACTCCTGGAATTTCCCTGGGCCTCTGGAAAAA
>NW_006929489.1:4189-5075 GCF_000298275.1 Orycteropus afer afer
AATAGAATAGTGAAGTTGCAGGATACAAGGTTGTAGTGGTTAGTGTTACGTGTCAACTTGACTAGTCTATGATCTTCAGTGATTTGGCAGACACTATATAATAACCTTCCATTTTTGTGATCTTATGTGAGCAGCCAATCAGTTGGAAGGGGAAATTCTTTGGGGGTGTGGCCTGCCATCAGTATATAAATGGAAGTTCTGGTGAAGCTCACTTGCTCGTGCTCTTTCTCTTCACTGATTTTGCTTCTCTAGAGATCCCAAAGCAAAAAACCAAATTCACTGACATTAAGTTGGATCCAACTCATCGCGAACCCTCTTTGGGTTTCTGAAGTGGTATCACTACAGAAGTAGATTGCCCAATCTTCCTTCCGAGGAGTGGCTGGTGGGTGTGAACCACCAGCCTTCTGGTTACCAGTCATATGCCTTAGACACCGACTAAGACATTTGGTACTAAAAGTGGTTCTAGAGGAACAAAATCTTAGGGATGATTTTTATGAATTGGTTCTTTATTTTAATTTTTTAATTGTGATTTGGGTGAAAATGTACAGAGCAAATTCACTTTCCATACAGCAGTTCACATACACTTTGTCTCATGACATTGGACACAATTTACCACAATGCAACAGCTTCCCTCTCACTTCCTCCTGATAGTTACCTCTTCCCTCTGTCCATCCCTCCATGCACTCCTGCCCCTTGTTTATGTCTCCCTGTACATAAACAGCCCTTATTTCTCCCATGATTGTTCTCTCCAAGGAGTGTATCTACCTCGGGTAAACGTTCAACTCATATACCTGTCTTTTGTTTGCCTGGAAGCCACAGGCATGGGTTCAATTCCAGACATGATGGCAGGTAGGGGCCATAGTCTCAGTGGTTCCACCAGGCTCTA
>NW_006929490.1:0-1241 GCF_000298275.1 Orycteropus afer afer
AGGCTGGCGGTTCAAACCCACCAGCCACTCCTCGGAAGGAAGGTTGGGCAATCTACTTCCGTAGTGATACTGCCTCAGCAACCCAAGGAGGGGTCGCTATGAGTTGGGGCTGACTCGATGTCACATAACAATAACATATGTTTTAATTGGAAAGCTTTCTTTTATATATTTCTTTTTAGTATTTTAATCTATACTTTTGACTAGAGTCAGAATCATGCCCATTGGGTATCCAAGGCTGTAAATCTTTATGGAAGCAGTCTCCTTCATCTTTCTTCTCAGAGAGGCTCATAGGTTCAAACCACTGACCTATTAGTTAGCAGCCAAATGCCTTAACCACTACATTACCAGAGCTCCTTTTATTGACTAGATTAATGATATTCATTGTAATTTTTACTATTATTAGAATGATCAAAGTTCTTTGAAGGCTACTTCTCATGTAATTTCTTAGAAAACTAATACGTGACCCATGAAGGGAATCATGAGTATATTAAAAAAAAAACAACAACAACCAAACTCACTGCTGTTGAGTCGACTTCAACTCATAGTGACCCTTCCTTGGGTTTCTGAGGCAGTATCTCTACGGAAGTAGATTGCCCAGTCTCCCTTCTGAGGAGTGGCTGGAGGGTTTGAACCACCACCCTTCTATTCAGCAGTCAAATGCCTTAGGCACTACGCCACCAGAGCTCCCAATGATGAATATAAACAGCCCAAAACCCACTGCCATTGAGTCAATTCTGACTCAGAGTTGACCTTTTAGGATAGAGTAGAATTGCCCTATAGGGTTTTCAATGCTGTAAGTCTTTATGGAAGCAGATTACCTCATCATTCTCTCATGGAGCAGCTTGTGGGTTTGAACTGCCAACCTTTTTGGTTAGCAGCTAAATTATTTAACCACTATGCCACCAGAGCTTCTTAATGTATGTAGACAAGATGTATTCTACAGAGGGACTTGAGCCCCTGCTTTAAGGTTTGTAGCCTATCCACTATCCACAGGCCAAGTAGTTTCCCAATATAGCCCAAAGTAGGAGGTGGAACAATGTTTTGTGTAGTATGTTATGCCAATTGAGCTTCATGTCCCCTGCGACTATGATCCTGAACTGACAGGTTCAACTACTCGCTCCCTTTGGGTAGCTGCCTGTGACCAAGAAGTGACTACAACCTTGTCCCTTGTCAGCTCCACTATACACCTGGGAATTTTTACAGATCATACAAATACACTTCTAGGACCATTGTCTGCCAAC
>NW_006929490.1:1815-2287 GCF_000298275.1 Orycteropus afer afer
TGTTTTGCAGATTCTACATTATTCTTTAGGGTTGCATAGTATTCATTGTGTGTATGTACCAAAGTTTGGTTATCCATTCCTCAGTTGATGGAACATATTTTTTTTTAACTTTGCCTTTATTTAAAGAAAGTTATAGCCTTGCCCCAAGATCAAAGCAAAACAAAACAAAACTATATGTCATTCTATTTTTGTTTGTTTTTATTCTTTTATGAGTTATTATGGGTAACAACCCTTCACAAGACCTATGAAAAGTCATTCATGTGCTTGAAGACATTCTTTAGCTTTTTTGTTTTTAATGAAATAAAGTCCAATTCTATTTGGAATTTATTGTAGAGGGTAACAAATGGAGACAATATATAACTTCCCTTTTATTATTCTTTTTTTTAAATTGTGATTTGGGTGAAGATTTACAGAGCAAATTCACTTTCCATACAGCAGTTCACATATACTTTGTCTCATGTCATTAACCACA
>NW_006929490.1:2415-3170 GCF_000298275.1 Orycteropus afer afer
CTAGGACTGATTGTTTCCATTAATTTTGGTTTTCTTCATTCTTCTCTATCCAGGATCTCCTACATAGATCCCCTTCCAAGTGGATGACAGTGGTAGCCAGGCACCATCTAGTTCTTCTGGTCTCATAGTTGTATGGGTTGCAGGTCGGATGGTGTACCAGTCACTAGGACTGATTGTTTCCATTAATTTTGGTTTTCTTCTTTCTTCTTTGCTCTTGACGAGGAGAGACCCATCTGATATATAACTTCTTTTTCTAAAGCATCTACAAACTAACAGACAATTCTCTTAACACAAGGGAATCAATAGCCAATGGTGAAATTAGTATAGGCTTTAATGGGTATTTTTCTCTTGGGATATGCTTCAGATATTCCCTAAATTATACTCCAAAACAGCTACAATCTAGGAGACCTGCAATAACACCAAGCCCTATTTTGCTTTCTTGCCAGAGTCTGCTTTCTTCCTTATCATATAAATTTTGCTTGCCTTATGAAAATATATAACATATAGATGAAGCATTTATCTGATTGTGGCATATTGACAACTCCCTGAGTCCTGATCCCCAATTTTTCATATTGAAAATTAGGGGAAAAATGGAAGCTTCCAATCTTAAGACTGCTAAAGGTATCTGGAACCTCAGCAATTGTCAAAATTGAGGGAAGGGAACTAAGAAGAGATAAGAGAAATCTTTCTCTCACTTTCATATAAAGGTACAGCATTTGCAATTGCTGTAAAATCCATCATTCCACACCAGAGCT
>NW_006929490.1:3861-4338 GCF_000298275.1 Orycteropus afer afer
CAGGTGCGGTGTAGTAAATTACTTATTTTGGCTTTTCTAGCCATAAGTCATAAGTCTGTGGTGGAATTTGCTGTGAGAAACTGAGGAGCTCCTGATTGTAAAAGTTCTCCACCTGGGGTATTTCTGTTGGGCGCAACACAAAGCAATGTTCTGGGAGGATCCTGCTCTCTTTCAGGTGCTTGGAATTCTGATGGTATGATTGGTTAGTTTGGCCACTCTACCAGGCTCAAAAGGAGGCCTCCTAGAGACAGAAGAAGTCTCTCTCTGACTGCTGGTTGAGGCAAGACGTGTCCCTGAGAGACATGTGCTGCTGGGAAAGAGACACAAGAGACACGCATTGCTGAGTGAGACACCGAGGGACACCAAGTACTGGAAGAGAGCTGTTGGCTGAGAGACGGTGGGCTGGGAGAGAGACTGAGCATTTTTCCTGAACTTGAACTGTGGTTTGGTGCTTCCCTAATAAACTCTGTAATCTGT
>NW_006929491.1:0-654 GCF_000298275.1 Orycteropus afer afer
CATGGAAAGGACAGCATTTTGTCCTTACTGGAATAGATAATAATTCTGGATATGGATTTGCCTTCCTTGCACACAATGCTTCTGCTAAAACTACCATCCATGGACTTACAGAATGCATTATCTACCGTCATGGCATCCCACACAACATTGCTTTGGATCCAGGGACTCATTTCACAGCACATGAAATGCGGCAGTGGGCTTATGCTCATGGAATTCACTGGTCAAACCATGTTCCCCACCATCCTGAAGCAGCTGGTTTGACAGAACGATGGAATGGCCTCTTAAAAACACAAATATGGCGCCAGCTGGTGGCAATACCTTGAAGGGTTGGGGCAATATTCTCCAGGAGGCTGTATATACTCTAAACCAGCATCCAATATATGGTTCTGTTTCTCCAATAGCCAGGATTCACAGGTGCAGGAACCAAGGGGTGGAAACAGGAGTGGTATCACTCACTATTACCCCTAGTGATCCACTCAAAAAATTTGTGCTTCCTGTCCCTGCTACCCTATGCTCTGCGGGTCTGGAGATCTTAGTCCCAAAGGGAGGAATACTCCACCTAGAGACACAATACTGATTGCATTGAACTGGAAATTAAGAATGCCACCAGGCCATTTTGGCTTCCTCATGCCTCTGGATCAACAGACAAGGAAG
>NW_006929491.1:1879-4826 GCF_000298275.1 Orycteropus afer afer
GGCTCTTGCTGAAAGTGCTGAAGAGCAAAGATACCCCTTTGATGACTAAGGTGCATCGAAACTAGCCATGGTATTTTCAATAGATGCATGTGGAAGCTGAACAATGAGTAAGGGAGACCTAAAGAAGAGTTGATGTTTTTGAGTTTTTGTGTTGGAGAAGAAAACTAAAAGTACTATGGATTGCCAGAAGAACTGAAAAATCTGGCCTGTGAGAAGTGTAGCTGCAATGTTTCTTGGAACTGAGAATTGCCAGACTTCATCTCACCTACTTTGGTCATGTTGTCAGAAGAGACCATTCCCTGGAGATGGATTTCTTACATGGTAAACTGGAGGGTCAGCAAAGGGGAAGACCATTATTGAGGGGAATCCATCAAGGAGGTGGGTTGATACAGTGGCTGCAATGATGAGCTGAGGTATAGCAAGGATTGTGAGGATTGCACACATCCAGGCAGTGTTTCCTTCTGTAGTACATAGGGTCGCTATGACTCAGACTCAACTTGACAGCACCTAACAGCAGTATTTGTCAGTTTGCAGTACTGTAGTGGCTTGTGTGTTATGTGAATGTGGAAATATCAGAAGGGTCACCTACAGTGAACAGGTTTCAGTGGAGCTTCCAAACTATAACAAGACTGAAAAGAAGGATGTGGCCAGCCCCTTCTATAAAAATTGGTCACTAAAAACCATATGAATAGCAGTGAAACTGTATCTCATATATTACAGGAAAAATTTATGATAGCAATGAAACTTTGTCTGATATAGTCCTAGAAGATGAGCCCCTCAGGTTTGAAGGCACCCAAAATACAACTAGGGAAGAGGTGCTTCCTCAAAGTAGAGTCAATCCTAATGACATCATTGGACTAAGGCTTTTGTGACCTTCATTTGCTTATGGGGAACCACTCAAAATGGGGAGAAAAACATGCAAACAATCCTTACTAATCAGAACATGGAATGTAAAAAGTATGAATCTAGGAAAACTGAAAGCTGTCAAAAATAAAATGGAATGCATAAAGATCTATGTGCTGGGATTTAGTGAGCTGAAATGGACAGGCATTGTCTATTTGGAATCAGACAATCATGTAATCAACTATGTTGGGAATGATATATTAAAGAGGGTTGGGTGCACATTCATTGTCCCAAAGGTTATTTCAAGATCTATTCTAAAGTACAATGTTATCAGTGATAGGATAATATCTATAGGCCTACAAGGAAGATCAGTTAATACTACTATTCTTCAAAGTTACACACCAAGCACTAAAGCCAAAGATGAAGAAATTGAAATTTTTTACCAACTTCTGCAGTCTGAAAATGACCAAACATGCAATCAAGATGTACTGATAATTACTGGTGATTGGAATGTGAATGTTGGTGTGATCATCTGGAACCTTGTGTACGGGAGCCCACCTAGGTGCCCAAGCCTGTGTGAAGCCTGGGCCTCAAGAAGTTGAGACTTGGAGCACTGCTGGTGACCTTTGTGTTACACAGTAGAGCTGCACCATAGATTTTCCTTGGGTGAAAGCTTTCAAACTTTTTCCAAGTCATAGCTGGGTGGGCTTGAACTGCCAACTTGAACTCACCCCAGCGGCTCAACTTTCAGCTGAAAACAGTGCTATCAGGTGAACAATAACACTAGAGTTGTATGAACTCCTTAAACAATTGGCCATATGAAATCAAAAGGCCAGTTTTTAGTCAGGGCTAAAACTCAGAAGGCAGGAAATGATAGGAAAGAAGGGCAAATGGAAGTGTGAAAGACAGAGGATATGGGAAGTGTGATGTTACCTTGTGTAGATTGTAATCAATGTCATAAAACAAAAAGTGTCTGAATTGTTGAATGGAATATCAACTTGCACTATAATCTTTCATTCAAATCACACACACACACACACACACACACACACACCACAAAAACAAACTCAACTGCTGTCGAGTCAGATCTGACTCATAGCAACCCCTCCTTGGGTTTCCAAGGCAGTATCACTATGGAAGTAGATTGCTCAATCTTTCTTCTGAGGAGTGGATGGTGGGTTTGAACTGCCAACTTTCTGGTTAACAGTCAAATGCCTCAGACACTATGCTAGCAGGGCTCCCAAGGTTAAAAAAACAGTCTGTACAATCTCATGCTTTTATTTATTGTGGTGAAATACATAAACAAATTAGTACTTTAACATGTTCACTTGAACAACTCAACATTAACATGTTGAAAATGTTGTGCAACCTTCTCTTCTATTTTCCAACTTTTGTTTCACCACCTTTAACAGCAATTGAGTATTCCATAAGCAATAATTATCCTTCATTCATCTCACCCTCTCAGAAATTACTAATAAGTATTGGTCTCTATGCATTTGTCTAATCTAGATATTTCATAAGGGGGATCACAGAATATTTACTTGAGCATAAGGTTTTCAAGATTCATACATATCATAGTATGTATCAGACTTTCTTTGTACATTAGGGCTCAATCATTATCTTTGCATTTGGGGATGAGAAGGATTCTTGCATGTATGGAATTGTAGTATGTCCTTGTCTCTCATATGGTTTGGGGAACCAGGTTGAAATTGTCAGGATCACTCAGAGGTTGACCACACTTGGTAGGGCATGTTTTCTTCTGGGAAAAACACAGGATTCAAGTATGGAGATGACCACGGATGGCTTAGGGTCCAGGGTCCCCATCCATGTACCTGAGGATCCTCCACACAGATCACACATGGGGTGACCCAGACGACATCCTCAAGAGCAACGTGGATAGGCCAAGCCTGGAACTGGTTTTTAGGAGGTAGGAGGTTGGCCAAGCCTGCAAAGAGAGGACCTGAGGGAAAGAAAGGCACGTTGAGAGCTTCTGAGGATATCACCAACCCTTTCCCTGAATCTTTGCTATCTCCCCTGGTCCAGAAACTATGTCCATTCTGAAAAAGGCAGGAACAAAACCCTTCAGGACTACTGGCAGGTGTTA
>NW_006929492.1:0-1207 GCF_000298275.1 Orycteropus afer afer
GTTTTGTAGAATTCTCCAGTGAAACCATCTGGGCCAGGACTTTTTTTAGTTGGTAATTTTTTGATGACCTGTTCAATTTCTTCTTTTGTGATGGACCTGTTCAACTTTTCCACATCAGTCTGTGTAAGCTTTGGTAAGTGGTGTGTTTCTAGAAATCTGTGCATTTCTTCCAGATTTTCAAATTTGTTGGAGTATAATTCTTCATAGTATCCTGATATTATCCTTTTTTATTTCAGTTGGTTCCATTGTGATGACACCCATTTCGTTTCTTATTCATGTTATTTGTATTCTCTCTCTCTTTTCCTTTGTTAAATTTGCCAGTGATTTGTCAATTTTATTGATCTTTTCAAAAAACCAACTTCTGGCCTTGATTTTTTTCTGTTGCCCTTCTATTTTCTGTTTCATTGATTTCTGCTTGAATCTTGATTATTTCCTTTCTTCTGGTGACTGTAGGCTTTCTTGCTATTCTTTTTCTAATTTTTGGAGATGTGGGTTTAAAGTGTTGATTTTGACTTTTTCTTCTTTGTTGATATGTGCAATTATTGCTATTAATTGGCCTCTGATCACTGCTTTTGCTGTGTCCCAAAGATTTTAGTATGTTGTGTTTTCATTCTCATTTGATTCAAGGAAATTTTGAATTTCATTTTTATTTCTTCTCTTACCCAGTCTTTCTCAAGGAGGGTATTGTTGAGTTTCCAGGTGTTTACTCTTTTTCTGTTGATGTTCCTATTGTTGATTTCTAGTTTGATAGCATTATGATCTGAGAAGATGCTTTGCAGTATTTCAATGTTTTTAAATTTATGAAGGCTTGTTTTGTGGCCTAACATATAGTCTATCCTGGAAAATGTTCCATGTGCATTGGAGAAGAATGTATATTGTGCTGCTGTTGGGTGAAGTGCTCTGTAGATGTCTATAAGGCCAAGTTGGTGGATTTGATGTTTAGCTCTTCTACATCTTTGTTGAGTTTCTTTACAGTTGTTCTATCTTTCAATGAAAGTGGTGTATTAAAGTCTCCACTATGACTGTGGAGTCATCTATTTGGCTTTTCAACTCTTTGAAAGTCTGATTTATGTATTTTGGGGCTCTTTCACTGGGTCCATAGATATTTATTATGCTTATATCTTCCTGTTCAATTGATCCTTTAATCATTATATAATGTCCTTCTTTGTCTCGTATGGTGGTTTTTGTCTTAAAGTCAATTTGATTA
>NW_006929492.1:1882-5063 GCF_000298275.1 Orycteropus afer afer
ATGTCCATAGCTGTAGTTTCTGGGTTGTGTCATCTTGTGTATTAATGGTCGGTTGTTATTTGCTATTTTTGGTTCTCTGTTCAAAGGACTCCCTTTAACATCTCTTGTAAGGTTGGTCTGGTTTTCACAAATTCCCTTAGTTTCTGCTTATCTGGAAATCTAATTTCACCATCATATTTGAGGGACAATTTTGCTGGGTATATAATTCTTGGTTGAAAATTTTTCTCTTGAAGGGTTTTATATATACCGTTCCATTGCCTTCTCGCTTGCATGGTTTCTGCTGAGAAATCAGAGCTTATTCTTACCGGCTGTCCTTTGAAGGTAACTTTTTGTTTTTCCCATGCTGCTTTCAGGATTCTGTCTTTGTCTTTGGTTTTGATGAGTTGATGATGATATGTCTTGGTGATTTTCTTTTGGGGTCTAACCTGTTTGGGGTTTGTTGGACTTCCTAAATGGATATGTTCTCATCTTTCATCATATCAGGGAAGTTCGTTCTTTGGACTTTTGGCTATGGAAAGTTTTCAAGGCTCAAGTTTAAAGTGTTTTCCTTTAGATTTGATTTATCTTTGTTTCTAGTATCACCTAGGGACACTACCTAGCCAAGGCCAATTCAAATCCTTGAGTTCCTTGGAGTTTATCCCTAAATCCATGTGAAGGCTGGCTTGTGGTTTTGAACGTTCGGGGAAATATTTCCCCAAACTCCTCCAAACCAAGACTGAGGCAACTAAACAATTCTTTTGTATTTCCCTCTGTTAGATGTTTTTGTTATTTTGTGTTAGGTAATTAGTTAATTAATGTTAACTTCTTTATCCTTTCACTGAAAGAGTCAGTTTTGGAGGTTTGGACTCATGTAGGAGTCTCTGATCCAAACCTTCTTTCTTGAGCAGGCCTTAGGCTTAGCTTTCAAGGCTCCCAACTGATGTGGGCCAAGCTGTACGATGCCACTAAATGTTGGATACTCTCTGAGTAGCTTCCAGTGACAGTACTGTGTTTACTCTTCTGAACCATACTTCTTCATGGTTAAGGGCTTAATCTTATTAGCTGTTATTCATTTAAGATTAAATATATTTTTTATTGTTAGGTGCTACTGAGTCAGTTCTAATTGATAGCAACTCTGTGTACAAAGAGCAAAACACTGCCTAATCTGCACTGTTCTCACAGTTGTTTCTGCCACTGTGTCAAACCATCTCATTGAAGGTCTTCCTTTTTTTTTTTTTTTTTTTTTTTTGACCTGACCCTCTACTTTACCAAGCTTCATGTCCTTCTCCAAAGACTCGTCCTTCCAGATGACACGTACAAAATAGGTGAAGTCTTGCCGTCCTTGTTTCTACGGAATATTCTAAGGAATATTCCAAGACAAATTTGTTCATTCTTCTGGTAGTCCATGGTATATTCAAAATTCTTCACCCACATCATAATTCTAATGCATCAATTCATCAGTCTTCTTTATTCATGGTCCAGCTTGGCTTGGGTCTGGCACACCTTAATCCTCAAAGTGACAAATTTGCTCTTTTAACACTTTAAAGAAGTCTTTTACACCAGGTTTGCCCAATACACTACATGATTTGATTTCTTGACTCCTGCTTGCATGAGTGTTGATTGTGGATCCAAGTAAATGAAATCCTTGACAACTCCAGTCTTTTCTCCATTTATCATGATGTTGCTTATTGGTTCAGTTATGAGTATTTTTGTTTTCTTAGTGTTGAGGTATAATCCTTACTGAATATTGTAGTTGATATTCATCAGCAAGTATTTCAAGTCCTCTTCACTTTCAGCAAGCAAAGTTGTGTCATCTGCATATTGCAGATTGTTAATGAGTCTTCCTCCAATCCTGATGCCACATTCTTCTTCATATAGTACAGCTTCTCAGATTATTTGCTCAGCATACAGATTGAATAAGTATTGTAAAAGGATACAAATCTGATGCACATCTTTACTGATTTTAAATTTTACACTATCCCCCTTGTTCTGTTTGAAGGACTGCCTCTTGGCCTATGTATAGATTACACACAAGCACCATTAAGTGTTCTGGAATTCCCATTCTTCACAATGTTATCCATAATTTGCTATGAATTTTGAATGGCCCAAGTTCTATGTCACCACCAAATATTGGATACTTTCAGAGTAGCTGCTAGTAATAGTACTGTACTTACTCTTTGGAGCCAAATTTGTACATAGTTAGGAGCCCAATCTTGTTAGCTCAGTTAATCGTTTAAGATTAAATATTGCTTTTAGCATTTCCAATTATTCTGCATTATGAAGGCTTTTATGATCATTTGTTTGCCATAAAAAAATTCTAAAATAGTATTTAGAATATTATTTAAAAGCATAAAGAGAATTACTAGAGGAACTAGGGATAACAGTGTAGCCAAACAAATTGAGTGCTGTAACAGAGGGAAAAGAGGTAGGAGGAAGTGGAAGTATATTTGATAGTGAAAGTCAAGATGATGTATTTTAAATATAGAATTAAATGTATTATATCGAAATATATTTAAAAGGTAAACACTGGGAACTATGAGAAAACAGTAAGTCATTCAAATAATTAAAAGGGAGATACAGGCACAAAAACAAACCAAAGCATACTCAGATCATTTAGTAAATTGTAAAAGACAAAAGAAGACATAAACATTGGAAAATACATACATTAGAACAAATCAAACACTGACAATATAGTAAAATATAAGATACAAGAAGAATTAAAAATAAGAGTTGTAATAACATGGCAGAATAAAACCAATATAATAAAGGTAAGTCTTTTAAACTGGTCTAGAAAATGCTTTCAGATTCAATCACAAATAAAAGTGCAATCATATGTTACACAAAAGAGATGCTTCTAAGACAAAACTTATCTGGATGGTTGAGAGTAAAAGTGTCCATACATATGAAAGCACAAAATTTTATATGGGCAGCAATATCAAATAAATTTAACTTCACAACAAATAAATGTTAAATAAGACTGTTGTTGTTAAGTTCCGGTAAGATGGCAGACGGCAGAAAGACTGCACAGACCGTCTTCAACAAAGAAAAGGGAAACCAATTAACACAGACACAGAAGATAATCTTGGACCCCTGAGCCTTGAAGGGAAGGATGTAGAAGTGGACTAAACCCCACTAGAAGAAGAATTTGCATGAAAATACCAAAAAAAGGAGACATACAAAGCTGCGGTCTGGCAGCGATCCT
>NW_006929493.1:0-929 GCF_000298275.1 Orycteropus afer afer
ACGGCCCCAAGCTGCCCTTCAGGTCTGGAATTGAACCCACACCTGTGGTTTCCAGCCAAACAAAGTATAGGCATGTGAGTTAAACATTTGCCTCAAGTAGTCACATGCCCTGGAGAGAACAATCATGGGAGAAGGAAGGGTTGCTTATGCACAGGGAGACAGCTCAGGGGGCAGGAGAGTATGGAGGGATGGACGGCCCCAAGCTGCCCTTCAGGTCTGGAATTGAACCCACACCTGTGGTTTCCAGCCAAACAAAGTACAGGCATGTGAGTTAAACATTTGCCTCAAGTAGTCACATGCCCTGGAAAGAACAATCATGGGAGAAGGAAGGGTTGCTTATGCACAGGGAGATAGCTCAGGGGGCAGGAGAGTATGGAGGGATGGACACTAGGAAGAGGTAACTATGGGGAGGAAGTGGGAGGGGAGCTGTTACATTGTAAACTGTGGTCAATGACATGAGACAAAGTACATGTGAACTGCTGTATGGAAAGTGAATTTGCTCTGTAAATCTTCACCCAAATAATAATAATTAAAAAAAAAAGAATGTAGTTTGACATTCTAAAAAAATAAAAACAAATAAAAAATTTAAAAAAGAGCAAGGGAGACCTTTAGTAAGACTGATTGGCACAGTGACTGCAATGATAAACTGGAACATGCTGCAATTGTGAGGATGACCAAGGACCAGGGAGCATTTTGTTCTGTGGTATGGAGGATCACCATGAGTAAGAATCCATTCAACAGCAGTTAAAGAACCACCTATGTATGCACACAAATCTACATTTATAAACATATATACTTACATATATATTAAATAAACATGAGTTCATAGGGATACTCCTGATTACGGTTCGGCATCACAGGGTTCATTCTAGCCTTCTCCTTTTCCTTATTTATAATTTGTTCTTCTGACAGTGAGAAATCTGGCTCTC
>NW_006929493.1:2744-6212 GCF_000298275.1 Orycteropus afer afer
CTGGTAATCAACTCCATGGTGGAATCTACTGTGAGCAGCTGAGCTGCCTTAGGGAATGTGGTCTGCTTCCTGTATATAAGCAGAAGCCTTAATGAATGATCTCTAGCTTATGGCACGCTTGGACCCTGTGTGCAGCCATGTTGTCGTTCAGCAGCCTACCATGCTCTGCCGACCTTGGAACGTACAATGGACTTGAATTAATAGCCTACCACGTGGTTTGGTAACATCAGGACTGTGCCATTTTATTTGTCAACATTGGGCTTGTTAGCCTCAGCAGCCAACAGCTGTCTGAGTAAAGAAACGCCTCTAGCTCCAGTAGGCCGGAAGCAGGAGGCAGAGCTGTACCCCAAAGTTGAGGGGCTTTTACCCAGCTCCTACAGCCTTGGCACTTTGAACTCAGACTTAAAGACTCCAAACTGTAAGAGAATAAACTCCTGTTTGTTGAGGCCATCCCATTTGTGGTATATTCTTGTCAGAGTGGCACTAGATAATCAGAAGAGATTATGGTACCAAGAGAGTGGGGTGCTGCTCTGACAGATACATAAAATGTCAAAACAGGACTGTAGTGCGTCCTTGACCTGAGACCCTGGAAGAGAGACCCCGGCAGAGAGACCCCGGCATGCGGCATGAGAAACAGCAGGAGCAGAGTCAAGAGACCACATGAGAGATGGCAGTAGCAGAGCCCAGAGACCAGCATTAAACAGCAACAGGTTTACCCTCCCATGGAGGAGAAAGCTGGTGCCATTGTGCGGGTGGCTTCCTGGCAGAGTGGATTGCCTTTAGGAGTTAATTGGTAGAAGAGACCAGTGCAAAACAGAGTAGCAGGTTGACCAGCACACGGAGCAAGAAAGCCGAGTGCTTTTTGGGCAGGAAGTTTTCCAGTAGAATGAGTTGCCTTTGGCATTAATCAGCAGAAGCAGAGAGACCAAGGAAATGGGAGGCAGAGCTGCCTCAGCCCAAGGGTAGGACCATGGCTTTGGGGGTAGAACCACCACAGCCACCTAGGTTTCAAAGAGCCAGGCCTTCACCAACTTGGTTCTGGAGAGTGGGGCTGCTCGTTCATGTGAGCCAGTGGGGTGGAGCCATAGCCACTGCCCAAGAGTGAGGGGGTGGGGCTGCCATGCCCACAATGGAGAGTAACAGGCCCCCACCAGGCCAACGGGGTGAGGTCGCCACTTAGAAGAACTAGGGGACTGGAGCCACCCAGTGAGAGAGATCTGTACAGATGCCAAGTTGACAAGGGGTATAATTGTGGTAGTTCAGTTTGTGTGTCAACTTGGCTAGGCCTGGTTGAATGGCTGGGCAGCTAGATGTAGTATTCCCCATGATGAGACTGGTAATCAATTCCATGGTGGAATCTACTGTGAGCAGCGGAGTAGCTGCTTTAGGGAATGTGGTCTGCTTCCTATATATATACAGAAGCCTTGGGGAATGGTCTCTAGCTTATCACATGCTTGGACCCTTCATGTAGCCATGTCGTTGTTTAGCAGCCTGCTACACTCTACTGACCTTGGAACTTACAATGGACTTGAATTAATGGCCTGCCACGTGGTTTGGTAACATGGGGACTGTGCCATTTTATTTGTCGCCCTTGAGCTTGTTAGCCTCAGCAGCCAGTATTTGCCTGAGTGAAGAGATGCCTCTAGCTTCAGTGGGCTGGGAGCAAGAGACAGAGCTGAAGCCCAAGGTCAAGGGGCTTTCACCCAGCCTGGCAATTTGAACTTGGACTTCTAGCCTCCTGAACTGTGAGAGAATAAACTCCTGTTTGTTCAAGCATCCCATTGGTGGTAGATTCCTGTCAGAGCAGCACTAGGTAACCAGAACAGGAACCCAGATAGTGCAAATGGTTAAATGCTTGACTGCTAACTGGAAGGTCAGCAGTTGCAACTCACCCAGCAGCTACATGGGAAAAAAACTGGCAATCTGCTCCCATAAGGTGACAGCCTAGCAAACGCTATGGGGCACTTCTACTCTGTCACATGGTGCCGCTATGAGTTGGTACTGACTCGACAGCGTCCAACACCAACAAGTATACGTGTAGTTTTATAGCTGCTAACCTATGGAAAATAAACTTAACAACTAGAATACAGTGTTTAGCATGGTTCATTTTGTCTGGAGCCTCAGAAAATCTAATCAAAACAGTGCTTTCCAACATTCCGTAGGTCATCTCCATTCCTCCCCTAAGCACTTCAGTATGCTTAATTTACAGAGTTGTTTTGGCTTTACTAATTCCCTCACACTTCTGTACAAATTTCAGGACCAGCTGGTTGGCACCTACAAGGAAGCATATGGTTGGTTCTTGTTTTTGATCCTATTTGGCAAGCTCTTTTACCTGGTGTTTAGACCATTCACTGGTGTAAAGCGATTATTATTGTGAGGGCATTAACATCTAACTTCTTCCCAGCTGTTTTTATTTGGTCCATTGTACTTTTTCTCCTTTTCCCTGTCCTTCTGCCTACCCTTAGGTTCAATGTGCATGGTTTAGGATTCGCTTCTGAATATCTCTATAGACTAGGTAGAGTTCTCTAGAGTACATTCCTCCATAAACTTACTTATACCAGTTTTTTAAAATTTTTAGAAGTTGTCCTCAGTTTAAATATACAACTTTAATTAGATTCTACCTCAAAATAAACCACTTTTATGTGTAGTGCAAGGACCCTTGTGCTTCTCAACTCTGCTGCAAATTAACCTAAGGAGATGTGAGAAACATTTTAAAAACAACAAAATCCAATGCCTAGGCCCAACCCAAGACTAATTAAATCAGAATCTCTGAGGAGAAGGCCCAGGCATTGGTATTTTTCAAAAGTTTTCTTGGAGATTCTTAATAAGCAGCCAAGTTTACACCCCACCCCACCCCACCCCCCCGCCCAACACACACACCTTTCTGTTTAAATCATGGGCTATTAATTGGTGTTGATATGTGACGTTCAGCCTAGGGACTATGTTCGGTTATGTCTGGCACTGAAAAGAGAAAGTCCCTGGGCAGTCACTTAGCACCTATTGTCCTCACATATTTCTGTCAACTGCCTGCCCCCTGCAGGCTTTTGTGATGTCTGATTTCCACTGTGACCACTAGAGGACAGGAAGCATGATGGAGTGGAAGAAAAGAAATAAACTTCTCATAGGTTTAACAGAAGATGCCCCAGTACAGCCGGCCAAGTAAGTGCCAGGCAGAATAACATACTTCCTTGTTCTGAAATTCTTCATTTTTATAAATGGTAATGTCAACAATCTGAGAGTTTGAAAATGATTGAAGATGATTAATTTTCTAAGAACAAAATATTCCAAACCAAAAAACCAAACTTACTGCCATAAAGTCAGATCCGACTCATAGCGACCCCTCCTTGGATTTCCGAGGCGGTATCACTGTGGAAGTAGATTGCCCAACCTTCCTTCCAAGAAGTGGCTGGTGGGTTTGAACCACCAGCCTTCTGGTTAACAGTCAAATGCCTAAGGCACTATGCCACC
>NW_006929494.1:0-5090 GCF_000298275.1 Orycteropus afer afer
GTTTGCTGGTCCGATAGAGCCTGGTGGAACCACTGAGATTATTGCCCCTAACTGCCCTTCAGGTCTGGAATTGAACCCACACCTGTGTTATCCAGCCAAACAAAAGACAGGCATATGAGTTGAACATTTACCTCAGGTAGATACACTCCTTGGAGAGAACAATCATGGGAGAAAGGGCTGCTTATGCACAGGGAAACAGCTCAGGGGGCAGGAATGCATGTAGGGATGGACACAGGGAAGAGGTAACTATGGTGAGGAAGTGGGAGGGGCGCTGTTGCATTGTGGTAAACTGTGGTCAGTGTCATGAGACAAAGTGTATGTGCACTGCTGTATGGAAAGTGAATTTGTTCTGTAAATTTTCACCGAAATCACAATTTAAAAAAAAAAAATCTTTTTTTTTTTTTTCTTAATAGCTTTTTGTGATGTCTTTATTGTCTTTTGGGTATAAAGTGAAGGAGTTGAAGAGAGTTTTCCCTCCCTTAAACTTACTGCCAATTAGTCAATTCTGATTCATAGCAACCCCCATTGGCTTTTTGAGGCTGTAGATCTTTAAGAAGTTGCCCCATCTTCCTTCTGCAGAGCAGCTGGTGGGTTTGAACCACTGACATTCTGGTTAGCAGACAGATAAATTTTCCACTACACCAGCAGAGCTCCCTTAGGTGATAAAAAAAAATTTGTGCTGACCTTCAAAGAAGTTATCTGTCTTTAAATTCACAATGTGGGCCTCTGTCTGAAGATGCTCTCATTTTGTCTGGTGAACAGACTCAAGGGGAGAGCGTAGTAACATGCATGCATTGATGGTGAAGAGAGAGGCCATCATGGATATGCCTCTTGCTACCAACTAAGTTAGGAAGCTCCTGGGTGTCCTTGTTTTGGTTACATGCTGCTAACAGAAAATACCACAAATAGGATGGCTTGAACAAACACAAGTTTATTCTCTTACAGTTTTGGAGGCTAGACGTCTGAGTTCCAAGTGCCAGGCTCTGGGGGTTGGATGAAAGCCCCTCAACCTTGGGCTTCAATTCTGCCTCTTACTCCTGGCCCACTGAAGCTGAGGGCTTTCTTCACTCAGGCAGCTGCTGGCTGCTGAGGCTGATAAACCCAAGGTGGACAAGTAAAAAGGCACAGTCCCAATATTACCAAGCAACACGGTAGGCCACTAATTCAAGTCCAGATAGAGTTCCAAGATTGGCAGGGCATGGCAGGCTGCTGAACAATGACTTGGCTACATGCAGGGTTCAAGTGTCCCAAAAAGCTGGAGATCTTCCTCAAAGTTTCTTCTTATATACTGGAAGCAGACCACATCCCTAAAGCAGCTACTCAGCTGCTCCAGTAGATCCCACCATGGGGAATAATTACATCCAGCTTCCCAGCCACTCAAAACCAGGCCCAGACAAGTTGACACATAACCTTAACAACCACAGTGCTTTATAGTACCATGAAAGGAAGACTCTAGACTCTAGATAACCATCTCAGGGAGCTCTGGTAGTGTAGTACATAAGGCACTTGACTGTAACCAGAAGGCTGGTGGTTCAAACCCACCAGCCACTCCTCGGAAGGAAGATGGGGCAATCTACTTCCGTAGTGATACTGCCTCGGAAACCCAAGGAGGGGTTGCTATGAGTTGGGTCCGACTCGACGGCACGTAACAACGACAACAACAGATAACCATCTCAAGAATTACCTGAGATCCCTTACAACTTCCTATTTGCAAGACTAGGTGTTGAACAGTGAAGTAATGACTTCTTAGAGAATTCTGTGAGTTCTCAGTCTTATCTGGTCAGAAATATGCTATTTCCAACATCTCTCCAACCCAGTTGGAGCACAAGTCATCAAAATGCAGAATATTTAATTTGCATCACAACATTATGCACCACAGGAAGTCTTTAACTAATTATTGAATGTTCTCAGCTGGAGCTACCATGCACAAGGACCCAAATCTCAAGACTTTCATTGGCACAGGAAGAAAGTGCAACTCCCAACTAAATCTCCATGAACAGAAAATAAATTCCTGATCAGAAAGTATTATGATATGGTACTGACAATTAGAAAATAAAAATGATACCCAGACTATGAAAGCTGCCACGTTAGGAATCCACATGGAAAAGTGTGTTGAGGACTTATCTGCAAACATGACTAAAAAAAAGAAACAAAGTTTTGTGGGTAGAAAGAAGGGGAAGCTGAGATTTCACAGAACATGTGGTATACATGGTAAACTCCTTGAATACTTACAGTTTTATTTTTAGCTTGTCAGTGTAATTATTTTTAGTTTGGTTGGATTTTTATAGCCATTAAAGCGGAAAAATATTGAACCTAGGGTCTCAACATAAGAATGGACTTTGTTCATTTGTAGCATTATAGTAATATTGATGTTCATCATCTGAAATTTGTTTAAGCATACTGTAAGATAAAACAATTATGTAATTCTGCTAAGGAGGATGGAAACATTTTTAGTGTAATGTGAAAGAGATACTAGTAAATAAGCAAAGAATTTGAGAAATATATTAACAGTATAAACTCATAATTTAAGAAAATATGTCTTGTTTCCTTATAAGCCCACTGACAGTGATCTAGGCACAGTGACACCTCACTGGTTATGAACAACCCAAGCATCCAGATCAGGGGTTTTAAATACCATTTCCCAGGAAAGGGAACCAGTGTTCCTTGGGAGAAATGGTTGATTCTGGTCTAGCAGAGTGAATATGCAAGATGAAATTAGAGCATGTAACTAGGGCATTATCTAACAGTATATTTGGAAGTGCAGAAGTTATCATTAAAATAAATTCTAATGTATTTTTTTCATTTATATTTGTGACTTTAATGGCCTTTCTGAAAGACTCTTGCCTAACTCAAGATGACAAGTATTTTTTTCCTACAAGTTTCTAGTTTTAAATTTATGTCCATGACCTATTTCAGGAAGGTTTTTGTATGTTGTTGTTGTTATGTGCAGTTGAGTTGGACCTGACTCATAGCGACCCCTCCTTGGGTTTCCAAGGCAGTATCACTACGGAAGTAGATTGCCCCATCTTCCTTCTGAGGAGTGGCTGGTGGGTTTGAACCACCAGCCTTCTAGTTAGCAGTTAAGTGCCTTTAGGCATCATGTTACCAGAGCTCCTTGGTTTTTGTATACGGTACTATATATTAATCTTTTAATACCTGCAGATTTTTTTTGCAGTAATGTTCTTCCCTTTCAATGCTTCTACTGAGCATTTGTCACTTATTTCTTTCTCTTTATGTCTTGTTGAGGGATTACCAGTTGCATTATTCTTTTCAAGTATATTATTATGGTGATGATTTGGTCCCTCCCTATATTGTTTGTTTTCTATTTCTTCTCTTATTTCTATCACTTCCTTATTACCTTTTTGGGCTTAATTCACAGTTTTATTTATTCTTATGTATTGATATGGAGCCTTAGATATTTGCAGACTTTCTTCTTGTCTAATATGTACTTATTGCTATACATTTTCTTCTATTACAGGCTTGGCTGCATCCCACAAGTTTTCATTATAATTCAGTTCAAAATATTTTCACATTTACATTCATTTTTTCTTTGACTCATGGGTAATATCAAAGAATAGGTTTAAATACAAATGTACAGAGATTTTCTGATTACCATTTTGTTATTGCTTTCCAGTTTAATTACAATGTGGTTAGAAAATAATACTCTGTATGAGTTAAATTCTTTGGAATTTGTGGAGAACGCCATATATTCCACATGCACTTGAAAATAGTATTATTCAACAGTTGTTGGATACGGTGAACTATTTATATCAATTAGATCAGTTCGGTTAATTAGTTATTGAAATCTTCTAAGTTTTCATTGATTTTGTCTGTTTTTTTCTATCATTGAGAGAAATGTGTTAAATTGTCCCCACTATGATTGTGATTGGGAGCTCTGGTAGCATAGTGCCTAAGGCACTTGACTGCTAACCAGAAGGCTGGTGATTCAAACCCACCAGCCACTCCTCGGAAGGAAGGTTAGGCAATCCTACATCTGTAGTGACTCTGCCTCGGAAACCCAAGGAGGGGTCGCTATGAGTCGGGGGCGACTAGACGGCAAATAACAACAACATAATTGTGATTATGTCTATTTCTTTTAGTTCTGTCAATTTATGCTCTTTATTTTTGAGGCTGGTGGGTTGAAATGAAATGTCCCTTTTTATTTCTTGTAATGTTTCTTGCCTTGATGTATACTTTGATAACACAAGACACAAGATTTCTTTTTGATAGTATTTGTATGGTGTATTATTTCATTTCTCTTACATTTTAACCTAATGCACCATTATATTTAAAGTGTTTCTTATAAATTCCTATGGTTGGGAGGGAGGATTTCTTTTCATTCAGTCTAGTTTTTATTCTCTTTTAATTAGAGAGTGGGAAAGAGACAGGGAAGGAGAAAAAAGGAAGGGGACATAGAGGCAGAAATAGTGGCCAAAATGAATTTACTGAACATAAAGGAGGGAAAAGTGAGCTTTTAGAGAGCACTGAACATTTGAAGTTTCCCTCAATGCTAAAAAAGAACATCATATTAAGGGGAAATGACAGCTACAGGTGTGGCCTCTGCCAGTGAGAACTCAGAAGGAAATGAGGAATATGTCATGCAAAAGTGGACAGCGGATGCTTGCTATGTGGTGGCTGAAATCTTAGCACAAATGTGTGCTACAATTCTTTGAAAACCAGAACTAATAAGAGACTGGCCTGGATATATATCTAAGATTTCCAAGCAAAGTGTTATGGTACTACCTGGTTTATTTTTGCTGCTCATAGGAAAATGTGAGAGGAGAGAAAAAAATTGAGTTAAGAATCGTTAAACAAAAGGGAATCAGGGCTTCTTGACTTCTGGCAGTAGGAAGAGCCTGGCAGACCTTCTCCTAAGTAAAACCACCGTTTAACTAGTGAAAATTATAATAACAATCATTCAAAGTCTCTGGAAATTGTCATAAGGAGATACAGCAAATTAATAAGTATTTATTTTAAATCTGTTAAATCTCAGGAGTTCCGGCAAAATGGTGGACTAGGCAGAAGGATTGCAAAGACCCTCTTCAACAAAGAAAAGGGAAACCAATTAACACAGACACAGAAGATAATCT
>NW_006929495.1:0-638 GCF_000298275.1 Orycteropus afer afer
TGTCTCCTGTAGTAGTGTTTTATAGTTTTCTTTGTATAGGTCTTTTGTGTCTCTGGTAAGGTTTATTCCTAGATATTTTATCTTTTTAGATATAAATGGTATTGTTTTGCTATTGTAAATGGTATTGTTTCCCTTATTTCTTTATCAGAGGTGTCTTTTTTGGTATAGAGGAATTCAACTGAGTTTTTTTTTTTTCAGTCAGACTTGAATTATAGAAAACTTTTTTTTAAATTTTTTTATTTTATTGTGCTTGGGTGAAGGTCTACAGAGGAAATTCACTTTCCATACAGCAGTTCATATACACTTTGTCTCATGACATTGACCACAGTTTACCACAACGCAACAGCTCCCCTCCCACCTCCTCCCCACAGTTACCTCTTCCCAGTGTCCGTCCCTCTGTGGGCTCCTGTCCCCTGAGCTGTCTCCCTGTGCATAAGCAGCCCTTCTTTCTCCCATGACTGTTCTCTCCAAGGAGTGTATCTACTTGAAGTAAATGTTCAACTCATATGCCTGTCTTTTGTTTGACTGGAAACCACAGGTGTGGGTTAAATTCCAGACCTGAAGGGCAGCTAGAGACCATAGTCTCAGTGGTTCCATCTGGCTCTATCAGACCAGCAAACCTGGTCCCCCCTTTTTTT
>NW_006929495.1:1709-2633 GCF_000298275.1 Orycteropus afer afer
TTAAGGAATCGCCATACTGCTTTCCACAATGGTTGTACCATTTTACAGTCCCACCAGCAGTGTATGAGAGTCCCAATCTCTCCACAACCTTGCCAATATTTGTTGTTTTCTGTCCTGTTGAACTTTGCTATTAGTGTTAGAGTAAGATGGTATCTCATTGTTTTGATTTGCATCTCTCTAATAGCTAATGATTGTGAGCATTTCTTCTTATGTTTATTGGCCTCTTGAATATCCTCCTTGGTGGGTGAAGCATCTATTCATGTCTTCTGCCCATTTTTTAATTGGATTGTTTGTCTTTTTGTTATTGAGGTGTTGGAGTGTTCTATAAAGTCTAGAGATAAGTCCCTTGTCAGATATGTTATTATAAAATATTTTTTCCCAATCTGTAGGTTCTTTTTTGACTCTTTTGGAGAAGTCTTTGGAGGAACATAAAAATTTAATTTTTAGAAGGTCCCATTCATCTGGTTTCTCTTCTGCTGTTTGTGCATTTTGAGTTATGCTTGACAGTCTATTTATGCCATATATCAGAGCCCTTAAATTTTTACCTATATTTTTTCTGAGGAACTGTATAGTTTTAGGTTTCACATTTAAGTCTTTGATCCATCTGGCGTTTGTTTTTGTGTATGGTGTGAGGTACAGGTCTTGTTTCATTTTTCTGCAAATGGATCTCTAGTTTTGCCAGGACCATTTATTAAACAAACATTCTCTTCCCCATTTAATGGATTTAGGGCCTTTGGCAAAGATCAGCTAACTATAGGTCGTTGGATCTATTTCTGGGTTCTCAGTTCTATTCCATTGGTCTATGTATCTGTCATTAAACCAATACCAGGCAATTTGGACTACTGTGGCTATATAATAGGTTTGAGATCCGGCAGTGTGAGACCTCCTACTTTGTTTTTCTTCTTCAATAGTGCTTTGCTTATC
>NW_006929495.1:4928-5560 GCF_000298275.1 Orycteropus afer afer
TCATGTTCAATTGATCCTTTAATCATTATATAATGTCCTTCCTTGTCTTGTATGGTGGTTTTTGTCTTAAAATCAATTTGATCAGAAATTAATATGGCCACTCCTGCTCTCTTACAGTTGCCATTTGCTTGATATATCTTTTTCCAACCTTTGACTTTTAGTCTATTTTTGTCTTTGTCTCTAAGGTGTGTTTCTTGTAGGCAGCATATTGATAGGTTTTGTTTCCTTATCTAATCTGCAACTGTCCATCTCTTGAGTGGTGCATTTAAACATTAACATTTAGTGTAATAATTGATAAGTATGATTTCATTGCTGTCATTTTGGTATGTGTTTTTTCAAGGTGTCCCTGGTTTCTTTGTTCCATATTATTTTCTGTGCTGAGCTCATTGTGTTTATGAATCCTGTTATCATTTCCTGTGTTGCTGTTTCAGTATTTGCTGGGTATGTGTGCTTGTCCTCTTTTTTATTGTAATATGAAGGTTTATCATTTTTCTTTGAGGTTACCCTATGCTGTAAACTTTTCTCCCTGAATTTAGAACAGTCTATTCTGTCTTGCAACTCTCTTAACTTCCTCATCATTTAGAAGTTCTGTAACTGCACAGTCTTTTCCCTCTTTTTGTTTGTAGTTGTCC
>NW_006929496.1:0-4886 GCF_000298275.1 Orycteropus afer afer
TCCAGAGCAAAGAAGAATGAAGAAATCCAAAAATTCATGGAAAGAATTAGTCCTAGTGACTGGTACACCATTCAATCTGCAGCCTATTCGACTATGAGACCAGAAGAACTAGATTGTGCCCGGCTACCACTGCCAAACACTTGGAAGGGGATCAATGTAGGAGATTCTGGATAGAGAGGGAGAACAATGTGGAACAAAATGCAAATCATTTGGAGAAAAAAAAAAAAAGTGGGGACCAGGTTTACTGGTCCGATAGAGCCAGGTGGAACCACTGAGACTATGGTCCCTAGCTGCCCTTCAGGTCTGGAATTGAACATACACCTGTGGCTTCCAGCCAAACAAAAACAGGCATGTGAATTGAATATTTTCCTGAGGTAGATACACTCCTTGTAGAGAAAAATCATGGGAGAAAGAAGGGCTGCTTATGCACAGGGAGACAGCTCAGAGGGCAGGAGTGCATGGAGGGATGGACACAGGGAAGGTGTAACTATCAGGAGGAAGTGGGAGGGGAGCTGTTGCATTGTGGTAAATTGTGGTCAATGTCATGAGACAAAGTGCATGTGAACTGCTGTATGGAAAGTGAATTTGCTCTGTAAATTTTCATCCAAATCACACACACACACACACACACACACACAATTGACAACAAAAACAAAGCACTGGCTCAGATGGTTTCACTGGAGAATTCTACTAAATGTTCAAAGAAGAACTGAAACCAACGCTACTCAAACTATTCCAGAAAATAGAACAGCGTGGAATCCTCCCAAATTCATTTTATGAAGCAAGCATAATCTTGCTTGATAAACTAGGCAAAGACATCACTAAAAAGGGAGATTAAAGACCAGTATTTGCCATGAATAAGATGCAAAAATCTTCAACAAAATCCTAGCCACTAGACTCCAACAACATATCCAAAATATAATACATTATGTCCAAGTGAGGTTCATACCAGCTATCCAAGGATAGTTCAACATTAGAAAAACAATCAACATCATCCATTACATAAATAAAACAAAGGAAAAAATCTGCATGATCATATCAATCGATGCAAAAAAGGCATTTGATAAAATCCAACACCAATTCCTGATAATAACTCTCTAAAAAATAGGAATAGAAGGGACATACCTGAAGACAATAAAGGGCATATACGTAAAAGCAACAGTCAACATTATTTGCAAAGGGGAGAGACTGAAACCATTCCTCTTGAGAACAGGAACCACACAAAGATGCCCTCTATCATCACTATTCAACATTTTACTGGCAGTTGTAGCCAGGCCAATAAGGCAAGAAAGGGAAATCAAAGGCATTTGTATTGGTAAGGAAGAAATCAAAACTATCCCTATTTGCTCACGATATGATCCTATACACAGAAAACCCAAGAGACTTAGCAAAAAAAAACTACCAGAATTAATTGAGAGATTTAGCATTGTGGTGGGATACAAGATCAATGTCCAAAAATCAGTTGGATTCCTCTACACCAGCAGACATTGCTGAAAAAGAAATAAGGAAATCAATACCATTTACAATAGCTACCAAAAAAATAAAATACTTGGGAATAAATCTCACAAGTGACACAAAAGACCTGTACAAATAAAACTGCAGAAGACTACTTCAAGAAACCATAAGAGATCTACATAAATGAAAGAACATACCATGGTCATGGATAGGAAGATCAAACATTGTGAGAATGTCAATTCTACCCAAAGTAATCTATACTTTCAATGCAATCCCAATCCAGATCCTATCAACATTCTTTAAGGATACGGAAAAACCAATCACTCATTTCATATGGAAGGGAAAGAAACCTCAGATAAGCAAAACACTCCTGAAGAAGAAGAGCAAAGTAGGAGGTCTCACACTTCCAGATCTCAAAACCTAGTATATAGCCACAGTAGTCAAAACTGACTGGTGTTAGTATAATGGCAGACACATAGACTAGTGGAACAGAATTGAGAATCCAGAAATAGATCCATTGACCTACGGTCAGCTGATTTTTGACAAAGGGCTGATATCCACTAAATGGGTAAGAGATTGTCTCTTAACAAGCCGTGCTGGCAAAACTGGATATCCTGGTAGCATAGTGCCTAAGGCACTTGACTGCTAATCAGAAGGCTGGAAGTTCAAACCCATCAGCCACTCCTTGGAAGGAAGATGGGGCAACCTACTTCCATAGTGATACTGCCTCGGAAAACCAAGGAGGGGTCACTATGGGTCACATCTGACTCGATGGCACATAACAACAATAACAATTTGCAGAAAAATGAAACAAGATCTGCACCTCATACCACACATAAAAACTAACTCCAGATGGATCAAAGACTTAAATGTGAAACCTAAAACTATAAAGTTCCTCAAGGAAATAATAGGGGCAAATTTAGGGGCCCTAATTTGTGGCATAAACGGACTGTCAAGCATAACCAAAATTCAAACAGCAGAAGATAAACTAGATGAATGGGAACTTCTAAAAATTAAATTTTTATGTACTTCCAAAGACTTCTCCAAAAGAGTCAGAAGAGAACCTACAGGTTGGGAAAAAAGATTTGGCAATGAAATATTTGACAAGGGACTTACACCTAAAATTTATAGAAAACTCCAACACCTCAACGACAAAAAGACAAACAGTCCCATTAAAAAATGGGCAGAAAACATGAATAGACACTTCACCAAAGAGGATATTCAGGCAGCCAAAAAACACTTGAAAAAGTGTTCATGATCATTAGCCATTAGAGAGCTGTAAATCAAAACAACAATGAGATACCATCTGGCCCCAGCACTAGTAGCAAAATTCAACAAGGCAGAAAATAACAAATGCTGGCAAGGATGTGGAGAGATTGGGATTCTCATACACTGTTGGTGGGGCTGTCAAATGGTACAACCACTGTGGAAATCAGTATGACAATTCTTTAAAAAGTTGGAATTAGAAATACCATTTGATCCAGCAATACCATTACTAGATATATATCCTAAGGAAGTGAGAGGCAGGACAAGAACAGATATATGCACACCCATGTTCATTGAAGCACCATTTACAATAGCAAAATGATGGAAACAACATAGTGCCCATCAACAGAAGAATGGATAAGCAAACTATGGTACATACACCCAATGGAATACTATGCAACACTGAAGAATAATGCAGAATCTGCAAATCACTGCATAATGTGGTTTAACTTGGAGGACCTTATACTGAGTGTAATAAGCCAATCACAGAAGGATAAATATTGTATTAGTTCATTATTGTAAAAAGTCAAGGAAATGTTTATATATGGAAGGAAACTTTCTTTGTTGGCTGCCAGAGGTGGGATTGGAGGAAGAATCATTAACAACCAGTGATATGCTGATGACACAACTTTGCTTGCTACAAGTGAGAATGACTTGAAGCACTTATTGATGAAGATTGAAGAATATAGTCTACAGTATGGAACACACTTCAAAATAAAGAAAAAAAAAAATCCTCAAAACTGGACCTATAAGCAGCATCATGATAAATGGAGAAAAGAATGAAGTTGTCAAAGACTTCATATTACTTGGTTCTACAATCAACATCAATGGAAGCAGCAGTCAAAATAACAGACGATGTATAGCACTGGCTGCAAAAGACCTTTTTCAAGTGCTGAAGAGCAAAGATGTCTCCTTGAGGACTAAGGTGCACCTGACACAAGCCATGGCATTTTCAATTGCCTCATATGCATGTAAAAACTGGACAATGAATAAGGAAGACTGAAGAACAGTCGATGCTTTTGAGTTGTGGTTCTGGCAAAGAATGCTGAAAGTACTATGGACTGCTAAAAGAACTAACAAATCTTTCCTGGAAGAAGTGCAGCCAGAATAATCCTTGGAAGCGAGAATGGCCACACTTTGTCTCACCTACTTTGGTCATGTTGTAAGAAGAGACTATTCTCTGGAGAAGGATATCATGCTTGGTAAAGCAGAGGGTCAACGAAGGAAGGGAAGTCAACGAGATGGACTGACACAGTGGCTACAACGATGGCCTCAGGTATAGCAAGAATTGTGGAGCTGGCACAGGACTGGCCAGAGATGACTTGACGGCACCTAACAATAACAACAGGAGTGGGAAAGGAGGGGAGGAAACACTGCAAAACTTTAATAACTATATAAATAAATATTTATATATATTTATAAATATATAAATGGGGTCATGCAATACACATGTGTATCAGCAACTGGTTGGCTTCCATCATGTTAGAAACACAGGCATACTGAAATAATGAGAATGTTTACACATTTTGAAGAATGTAGCCAATGTCACTGAACAATTTGTGTAGAAATTGTTGAATGGGCACCTGAAGTGTTGTGTAAATCTTCACTGGAAACATAATAAAATATTATTATTTTAAAAATTGTTGAATGCAGCTAAAGTAGTGCTTAGAGAGAGATGTATAGCACTAATGAGATTTAATGATTAGATGGAATTTCTACACTTCAGCTCCTCCATTTATTATTTTTGTGCTATTGGTAGTCACTTAATCCTGTTGATACTCAGTTTTCATATCTACAAAGAAATGCTTCAGGTTTCCAGGGTCAGGTCTGAAGGGTGAATGCTAAGCACAGTGCCTGCATATGGTGAAGCTTCAATACCTGTTACCTCCTTCCCCCTCATCTCATCTAACCCATCATTCTGAGTGCTCACCCACATTTTTCTCTATTTCCACAATGCCAATCACACTTTCCATTTTCATCTTTAAAGAATGAAGAGGAGGCGGGGCAAGATGGCGGACTAGGCAGAAGGATTGCACAGACCCTCTTCAACAAAGAAAAGGGAAACCAATTAACACAGACAAAGAAGATAATCTTAGACCCCTGAGCCTTGAAGGAAAGGATGCAGATTTGGACTAAACCCCAACTAGCAGAAGAATTTGCGTGAA
>NW_006929497.1:0-610 GCF_000298275.1 Orycteropus afer afer
GACCAATCTTGAATTCTACAGTTGACAAAATTATCTTTCCAATATGAAGGAAAAATAAAGTAATTCTCATACAATCAAAAACTGAGGAAATTAATCACCAGCAGCCCCTTCAAGCAAGAAATGTTGAAAGAAATGCTGTAAGGAGAAGAAAATGATACAGATTAGACACCAAGTCTACAAAAAGAAAGGAAGGATATCAGAGAAAGAGTAAATGAAGATAAAATAAATTCTTTTATTTTTCTTATTCTTCATTGATCTAAAATGTAACTGTTTATTTAAAGTAATAATGATAACAATGCAGTGGGTAATGTACCACATGGATCACTGAAAGGAATGACAGCATTGTTTTGGGGACAGGAGGGAGGAATTGGGAATGGTTTGTTATAAGCTACCTACACTAGGGTTCTGGCAAGATGGCAGACTAGGCAGAAAGACTGCACAAATCCTCTTCAACAAAGAAAAAGGAAAACAATTAACACAGACACAGAAGACAAACTTGGACCCCTGAGCCTTGAAGGGGAGGATATAGAAGTAGACTAAACCCCAACTAGCAGAAGAATTTACGTGAAAATACCAAAAAAGGAGACATATGGAGCTGCGGTCTGGCAGC
>NW_006929497.1:2721-3357 GCF_000298275.1 Orycteropus afer afer
AGAAATCCAGAAGATTAATACTAAATTGTCAGAAATAGGTAACGCATGGGAAGGGGAAAGGAGTAGATTTGATGCAATGGAAGACAGAGCTAATGAGATTGAAGACAAATACCTGAATACTTTTTGGAAAGGGATCAATCAGAAAACAAATCAAAACAAAATGAAGAAAGCCTGAGGTTCGTGTGGTATACCATCAAAAGGAATAACTTAAGTGTTATTGGAATTCAAGAACAGGAAGAGAAAACAAAACCACTGAGAAAATTGTACAAGATTTCCTGGAGGACAACTTACTTCCTTGATATGATGAAAGATGAGAATATATCCATTCAGGAAGTCCAAGGAACCCCAAACAGGATAGACCACAAAATAAAATCACCAAGACACATAATCATCAAACTCATCAAAACCAAAAACAAAGACAGAATCCTGAAAGCCACATGGGAAAAACAAAAAGTTATCTACAAAGGACAGCCAGTGAGAATAAGCTCTGATTTCTCAGCAGAAACCATGCAAGCGAGAAGGCAATGGGATGGCATATATGAAACCCTGAAAGAGAAAAATTATCAACCAAGAATTATATACCCAGCAAAATTGTCCCTCAAATATGATGGTGAAATTAGGAGATTTCCAGATAAG
>NW_006929497.1:4137-5393 GCF_000298275.1 Orycteropus afer afer
GAGACAAGGAAGGACATTATATAATGATTAAAGGTTCAATTGAACATGAAGATATAACCATAATAAGTATCTGTGGACACAAATGAAAGGCCCCAAAATACATAAATCAGACTTTAAAAGAGTTGAAAAGCCAAATAGATGGTTCCACAGTCATAGTGGGAGACTTTAACACACAACTTTTATTGAAAGATAGAACAACTGGAAAGAAACTCAACAAAGATGTAAAAGAGCTAAACACTACAATCCACCAACTTGGCCTTATAGACATCTACAGAGCACTTCACCCAACAAGAGCACAATATACATTCTTCTCCAATGCACATGGAACATTTTCCATGACATACCATATGTTAGGCCATAAAGCAAGCCTTAATAAATTTAAAAACTTTGAAATACTGCAAAGCATCTTCTCAGATCATAATGCTTTCAAAGTAGAAATCAACAATAAGAAGATCAACAGGAAAAGAGTAGCACATGGATACGGAACAACACCCTCCTTGAGAAAGACTGGCTAAGAGAAGAAATCAAAATAGAAATTCAAAAATTCCTTGAATCAAATGAGAATAAAAACAAAACATACTAAAATTTTGGGGACACAGCCAAAGCAGTGATCAGAGGCCAATTTATAGCAAACAATGCACACATCAAAAAAGAAGAAAGAGCCAAAATCAACACTTAAAACCAACATCTCCAATAATTAGAGAAAGAACAGCAAGAAAAGCCTACAGTCACGAGAAGAAAGGAAATAATCAAGATTTGAGCAGAAATCAGTGAAACAGAAAATAGAAGAGATATAGAAAAAAATCAACAAGACCAGAAGTTGGTTTTTTGAAAAGACCAATAAAATTGACAAACCACTGGCAAATTTAATAAAGGAAAAGAGGGAGAGAATACAAATAACACGAATAAGAAACAAAATGGGTTACATCACAACAGAACCAACTGAAATAAAAAGGATAATATCAGGATACTATGAAGAACTGTACTCCAACAAAATTGAAAATCTGGAAGAAATAGACAAATGTCTAGAAACACATCATTTACCTAAACTAACACAGATTGATGTGGAAAAGTTGAACAGGCCATCACAAAAGAAGAAATTGAACAGGTCATCAAAAAATTACCAACTAAAAAAGTCCTGGCCCAGACAGTTTTACCAGAGAATTCTACAAAACATTAAGAGATTAACTGATACCAATCCTACTCAAATTATTCCAAAACTTAGAAAAGGATGGAATCCTCCCTAACTCATTTTA
>NW_006929498.1:0-750 GCF_000298275.1 Orycteropus afer afer
AGGTCATTAAAAATATTACAAAAACAAACAAACAAAAATGCTGGCCCAGATGGTTTCATTGAAGAATTCTATGGAACATTCAGAGAACTGATACCAATCCTATTCAAATTTTTCCAGAACATAATAAAAGATAGAATCGTCCAAAATGAATTCAAAAGACCAGATTCCATTAAATGGAAACAGATAGTGAATACAACACATGGAGCTGGCAAAACTAGTTATCTATTTGCAGAAAAATGAAACAAGATCCATACCTCAAAACATATGCAAAAACTAACTTCAGATAGACCAAAGACCTAAATGGGAAACTTAAAACTGAAAGTTCAGCAAGGAAAAAAATAGGGGTAAATATAGAGCCCTATTTTATGGCATAAATAAACTATCAAGCACAATGCACATCCAGCAGAAGATGAACTAGATGATTGGTACCTTCTAAAAATTATTTTTTATTTTTGCGATACTTGGAGCTGTGTGTTAACTTGGCTGGACCACAATTCTGTGTGGTTTAAGCAATTGTGATGTGGGTTATTTCCATGATAGGATTGGATGTATATGTTTGGGCAGACAATCCATTAAAAGTGAGTTTCCCTTGCGGTGTGGCCTGCTTGCAATAGATTTATGGACATCCTGGGAAAAGAGACACTCTTCTGTGGATAGGGATCCTGTTTTACTGCCTACAGCTGTCCATGAGTGAACAATCTACCATTCAGCCTGGAGATCTTGGATTCGTCATTGATTGGAGTCAACAGC
>NW_006929498.1:1700-2234 GCF_000298275.1 Orycteropus afer afer
TTTTCCCATTTTTTTCTTCATTATTCTCCTTCTCTTCTTTTTTTCTCTTATTGGGTTCTTCTGAGATATTACTCTTTTTTTCTTTTCTCCTCTTTTCTTTTTTTAATTACTGATCCTATGTGATTACATGGCATGCTTTTTGTCCATTTGCTTTTATTTTTGTGATGGTTATTAAATTGTTCTTTTTGTCCAACTCAGTGGAAGACAGCAATGATCCCCATGCAACACAATGATACCCACACTTCCTGCAGCTTCACTTACCAGATGAGAGCCACCACTTCCTTGTCTACTGTTCTGGTTACCTAGTGCCACTCTGACAGAAATATGCCACAAATGGGATGACCTTAACAAAGAAGAGTTTATTCTCTTACAGTTGGGAGGCTTTAAGTCCAAGTCCAAAGTACCAGGCTGTAGGGGCTGGGTGAAAGCCCCTCAACCTTGGGATCCAGTTCTGCCTCCTGCCCTAGCCCACTGGAGCTAGAGGCATTTCTTCACTCAGACAGCTGCTGGCTTCTGAGGCTGAGAAACTCCAAG
>NW_006929498.1:3838-4333 GCF_000298275.1 Orycteropus afer afer
GGTCTTGGGTCAAGGACACACTCCACTCCTGTTTCCACATTTTAGGTATCTGTCAGAGCAGCACCCCCACTCTCTCAGTACCAAATTCTGTTCTAGTTACCTAGTGCTGCTCTGACAGAAATATACCACAAATGGGATGGCCTTTACAAACAGGAGTTTATTCTCTTACATTGGGAGACTTTAAGTCCAAGTCCAAAGTGCCAGGCTATAGGGGCTGGGTGAAATCCCCTCAACCTTGTGGTCCAGCTCCACCTCCTGCTCCTGGCCCACTGGATCTGGAGGTGTCTTTTCACTCAGACAGCTGGCCCTTGAGGCTGAGAAACCCCAAGGTTGACAAGTAAAAAGGCACAGTCCTGATGTTACCAAACCACACAGCAGACCATTAACTTAAATCCATTGTAAGTCCCAAGGTTGGCAGAGCATGGCAGGCTATTGGAAAATGAGTCAACTACATGCAGAGTCCACGCATGCCATAAGCTAGAGACAATACCCAAG
>NW_006929499.1:0-634 GCF_000298275.1 Orycteropus afer afer
ATGTTTTTAAATTTATGAAGGCTTGCTTTATGGCCCAATATATGATCTGTCATGGAAAATGTTCCATGTGCACTGGAGAAGAATGTATATTGTGCTGCTGTTGGGTGAAGTGCTCTGTAGATGTTTATAAGGCCAAGTTAGTTGGTGGATTGTATTGTTTAGCTCTTCTGCATCTTTGTTCAGTTTCTTTCCAGTTGTTCTATCTTTCAAAGAAAGTCATTTATTGAAGTTCCCACTATGACTGTGGAGTCATCTGTTTGGCTTTTCAACTCTTTTCAAGTCTGATTTATGTATTTTGGGGCTCTTTCATTGGGTCCATAGATACTTATTGAGGTTATATATTCATGTTCAATTGATCCTTTAATCATTATATAATGTCCTTCCTTGTCCCATATGGTGGTTTTTGTCTTAAAGTCATTTGATCAGAAATACTGTCACTCCTGTTCTCTTATAGTTACAATTTGCTTGATTCATATTTTTCCAGCCTTTGATTTTTTACTCTATTTTTGTCTTTATCTCTAAGATGTGTCTCTTGTAGGTAGCATATTGATGGGTTTTGTTTTCTTATCCTATGTGTAACTCTCCATCTCTTGAGTGGTGCATTTAATCCATTAACATTCAGGGTAATTATTGA
>NW_006929499.1:1828-5045 GCF_000298275.1 Orycteropus afer afer
CATTTCTAATTTTTCATTTATTTTGTCATTTTGTTGTTGTATTTTCTTCCAAAATTCTTCTGATGTTTTTTGTGTGTTTTCTTTGGTCTGTCTCCCAATCCTTTGTAGATACCTAAATACAGTTCTTTTGAATTCCTTATCAGAGAGTTCCAATGTTGCTTCTTCCTCGGGGATGTATTCTGGGTCTGTATCTTGCTCCCTTGTTTATACCACTTTATCCTGCTTCTTTGTGTTGACTGTGATGGCATCGAGGCATCGTGGCATTATTTTATTTAGATCTCTGTTACCTTTTCAGTCTTGTAGGTCCAGGGTTACCTTGGGGTTGCTGCAAAGCAGAACGTGTTCTTAAGCCCCAGGAGTCTGCGAGCGCGCTGCCTCCTTAAAGATCCAAAATAGTCAATCTGCTTTTAAACCTTCAAAATGTTGGCACCCTCCAGACTGGCAGTAGTCCATGGCTCAGCCCGCCTTTCTATTCAGTTTTTCCTTTATTCCCTAGCCACTAAGCAGTCCTCTGTGCAGTCCCTGGCTAGCAGAGCTGATTTTTAGGTTAATTCTTAGGTCCTACCACCACTCAGGAATCTCCAAGATGTCTGTGCCATCAGGATTGCTCAGGATCGCTGCCAGATTGCAGCTCCGTATGTCCCCTTTTTTAGTATTTTCATGCAAATTCCTCTGCTAGTTGGGGTTTAGTCCTCTTCTATATCCTCCCCTTCAAGGCTCAGGGGTTCAAAATTATCTTCTGTGTCTGTGTTAATTGGTTTCCCTTTTCTTTTTTGAGGAGGGTCTGTGTAGTCATTCTGCCTAGTCCGCCATCTTGCTGGAACTCCCTTAAAACGAAGTCTCTTAACTACTGCTCTAAGATACTTTTCTGATGAAAATGATCTCACATTAAAAAAAATCTGAAATATCTGAAAGAAAATGATAAATGAGTAAAAAAAGACCTTAACACGACAAGGTTGTAGTCACTGTTTGGCTACAGCCACCTACTTGGAGGGAACGAATAGCTGGACTTGGGGGTTCGGGACCATAGTTGCAGGAGACATCAAGCTCAATTAGCATGACATACTACAAAAAACATTGTTCTACATCCTACTTTGGCAAGTACGGACTGGGATCTTAAAAGCTTGCAAGCAGCCATCTAGATACAATGATGGATCTCTCCTCATCCAGAGCAAAGAAGAATGAAGAAAACCAAAGACACTTGGGAACAATTAGTCCAAGCAATTGGAACACCATGTAATCCTCAGCCTATGTTACTGTGAGACCAGAAGAACTAGATGGTGCACGGCTACCAATGTCAACCACTCAGGGATCTATGTAGGAGATCCTGGATAGAGAGTGGGAGAACAATGTGGAACAAAACTCAAAATCATTTAAAAAAAAAGGACCACGTTTGCTGATCAGGTAGAGCCTGGTGGAACCACTGAGACTATGGCTTCTTCAGATCGGGAATTGAACCCCACTCCTGTGGCTTCCAGCCCAACAGAAGGCAGGCATATGAGTTGAACATTTACGTTCGTTAGATAAATTCCTTGGAGAGATCAATCATGGCAGAATAGAAGGGCTGTGTATGCACAGGGAGACAGCTCTGGGTGCAGAAGTGCATGGGAGGGAAGGACACATGGAAGAGATAGCTATGGGGAGGAAATGAGGGGAGCTATTGCATTGTGGGAAGTTGGAGTCCATGTTATGAGATAAAGTGTATGTGAGCTGTTGTATAGAAAGTGAATTCGCTCTGTAAACTTTCACCCTAATCACAATAAAAATTAAAAAAGACCTTAACAGAAAATTATCAGTACTTATATTTTAATGAAATGGAGACAAAGACATTTTAGACAAATAGATTTTGAGGAAGGTTTAAAAATTATCCTTTTTCCTTGAGAATTAGTTAAGGAAACATGTGTTTGGACAATACACACCCGCGCGCACACACACACACACACACACAGAAAATGCTATTGACTTGATTCCAACTCATGGATACCTCATGAGTTAGAGAGATTAAAACAGGGCCATAGGATTTTCTTGGCTGTCTCTAGCCTTCTCTTCTGTGGAGCAGCAGGGTGGGTTCAAACTACCAACCTTTAAGTTACAGGTTAGTAGCCAATCAATCAAAAATCACTTCCACCACCCAGAGAAGGTTAGAAAAAACCTCAGTAGATAAAGGAACGAAAGAACAAAACTGTCTGTGCACAGACAATATGCTCATGTATACAGAAAATCGTAAAGAGTATTTTAAAAAAGCGGTTAGAACTAATAAATGAAATTAGTAAGTTTGCAGGATACTAGTTACATATACAAAAGTTAACTCTATTTCCAAATACTAATATTGAACAATGAAATTTTTTAAAAGTCGTTTGTAATATCATCAAGAAAGCGTAAGTTACTTAGTGATAAATTTAACAAAAGACCTTTAGTCTGAAAATTGTAAAACATTGTTAAGAGAAATTAAAGAAGACCTAGGCAATGAAAAGCTACATCATGATCATGAGGTGGGAGACTTAGTATTTTTAAGTTGTCAGTTCTACCCAAAGGGATATATAGATTCAAAGAAATCCTAAACAGAATCTCAGTACTCTCTTTTATAAAAATTGACAACCTGATTCTAAAATGCAAGTGGAAATTCAAAGAACCTAGAATAGCCAAAGCAATTTTAATAGAAAAGAATAAAATTGGAAGACTGTATTACCTTATTTGATGACTTCCTATCAAGACACTGTAATATTAGTGAAAAGATAGAAATATAGGTCAGTGAAACAGGAAGATCCAGAAATAGACCCACTCATATATGGTTGATGGATTTTTAAAATAAAAATGCAAAGGTAATTGAACAAGGAAATGTCTTTTCAACAGAGTATTAGAAGAACAGAAAATCCACATGAGAAAAATGAAACTTCACTGTTATCTTCATCTTTCATAAAAACATATCATAAACCTAAAAGTAAAAGTTAAATTTTATAGAAGGAAACAGGAGAAACAGGAAACTTAAGAGTAAGAAAAATTTGTGTAAGTCACAAAAAAAGACATCTGTTCTTCAAAAGACATCATTAAAAAGAAAACAAAAAGGTAAGCCGCAGATAAAGTGCTACTATAACTCAATAGTAAAAGGACATACAACCTATTTTTTTTTTTTTATTAGGATTTGGGTGAAGATTTACAGAGTAAATTCACTTTTCATACAGCAGTTCACATATACTTTGTCTCATGTCATTGACCA
>NW_006929500.1:0-2376 GCF_000298275.1 Orycteropus afer afer
GGATTTGAACCGCCAGCCTTCTGGTTAGCAGTCAAGTGCTTTAGCCACTATGCTTCCAGAGCTCCTTGCTGGTTTTGGATAGCAATGTCTAAAAAAGTCCATTTCTCTTTGGGGCTCTTTAGGATAGCTTAGTGGTCAAAAGTAATTTGCTTGGAATTCAATTTTGACTTATTTATTTTTTTATCTGTAAATTAAGAATGTGAATACTTACAATAAATTAATTGAGCACTTACCATATTGCTCATAATGTCACAATTAGAATATATATAAAATATATACAGAATATATAAAATATAAAACCAAACTAAAGCCATTGCTGTCAAGTCATTCAAACTCGCACTGACACTCTAGGACATAGAACCTCCCCATAGGGATTGTAAAGCTGAAATCTTTATGGTAGCAAACTGCCACATCTTTCTTCTGCAGAGGTTCTGGTGAGTTCAAACTTTCAGTCTTTCAGTTAGCAGTTGAGCAATTAACCATTTGAACCACAAGGGCTTCTTGTATACTATATACCCATGATAAATATGTTTTGCATTAAAGTCTGGGTATGTTCTTTAATTATTGAGTAGATTGACATCACACACAGTGGTATGGGATATTAAATATTTGCTTTTTAAGAATCAGTAAAGAATAAATCAGTATGTAAATATATCATTTACTATTTTTTCTCCTCTCTTATTATATATTATTCAAATTGACCTATAAAATGCTCTAATTGATCAAATTAGATATAAAATTAGATTTTATTGGCTATCTTAAAGTACTCATTACATTCTAATTTACACATTATGCACTTCCTGAATAAGTGAAACAAAGGTATGAATGTAAATTGAAAGCTGCACTGTTTTTATAACATATATTATGAAATATAGCTACAATTTGTGAAAAATAAGCCTTCTCTATAATTTTTCATACACCTCACATAGCATTTCCTTTTAATATATTCTCAAATACCTCAGATGTATTGGGTGGATTTTCCACTTGCCTGTAACTTCAGTCTAGTTGTTTCTATTTTGCAGCTTTGTATACCTGACAATGATTTCTAATCCACTTGTCTCCAACCTACACTGGAATAAGAGATTTTTCATGTATGGAGATGATCTCTCATAATTGAACAAAAGAGAATAAAACAGCAAGCTTGATCAATACACACTCTCTATGCTGAAATATAACAATACAATAGGAAGAAAATAGCCATTTCTGTTCCCTCCCAAATAAAGATTTTCAAAAATTTACTTCTTAAATGTTGCTTTTCTTTTACCATTCATTCTACATATTACCTGTCAGCCACTTGGCTAGAATATTTTTTTTCTTCTTTTTAATCAACTAATGCAAGGAAACTTTGGAAAATCTTAAGAATTTTTCAAGGAAAAAAAAAGTCTTTGATTTGAATTATATTGTCTTCAAATCCTAAGAATCACCATGCCAGATACAGAGACAATGTAAGGAGAGAGATAAAGGGGAAGGGAACTTAAAAGGGAATAATATGAGGGAAAGAAAGTAGTCAGAAATGAGGAAAGAAAAGGAAAGTGGAATCATTTCTTTTAAGAATGTTAAGAATCAGGAATATTTTCTTCCAGTCTTGTGTATCTTCTTCCTTATCCTGCCCATCTCATCTCTAATTCCCACCCCTGTCCATCCTCTTCCAGAATCTACATGGAGTCTACTTCTCAGAATCAGTCATCCATCTGTCTTCTGAATTTCAAAAACATGTACCTTCAAATTTGATTTCCAGTGAAGGTTTTGGGAGAATTACTTCAATTTTCCATTATTTTAAACCACGATTGTGCAAATATATAAAGTGTTATACTTGTAGACAAAAATCTTCACTTATGTTAGGACAAAGTCACTAGGTTGAAGGCTTTTTGTTTTATTTATTTTTTCTGCTATATAATATCCTAATATATACTGAAATGAAATATACTGAAATGGTTTTAAAACAACCTACTTATATCCAATTAATGTGATGTATGTGAAAAGACAGGCTGGCTGTTAGATGGTGTGATGCTTAACACAACAGAAAAAAGACAGTAACTGTGATGAGCCATTCTTCTGCAGAATTATGTAAAACAGCAGTAACTGGAACAAAAGAAAATCGACAAATTAAGCAGGAGATTTCTCACTTTATGCAACATTCATATATATTTTTTTAGCCATTGGTTTTCTATTCATTTCTAAAATAATTGTTTGTAACCTTTATAAAATAATTTTTAATATATATTTTTTTAAGAGTTCACTAATTAGTAATTCAAAAACAAACAAAATTAATATGCTGTATCAGGTTCTACAGTCTGAAATTGACCAAACATGCAATCAGGATGTGTTAATTATCACTGGTGACTGGAATGCAAAAGTTGGAAACAAAGAAGAATC
>NW_006929500.1:4491-4965 GCF_000298275.1 Orycteropus afer afer
GAGGGTCAACGAAAGAGGGGGAGGCCTTCAACGAGATGGATTGACATGGTGGCTGCAATGATGGGCTGAAGTATAGCAGGGATTGTGGGGCTGGTCCAGGATCAGGCAGTGTTTCATTCTGCTGTGCATGGGGTCGCTATGAGTCAGAAACAACTCAATGGCACGTAACAACAATTATGGAAACCCTAAGATACTAATACCAAAACTCATTGCTGTCAAGTTGATTCCAACTCAGAGGGACCCTGCACTGTAGAACAGAATAGAATTGCCCATAATATTTCCTAGGCTGAGATCTATGTGGAAGCAGACTGCTATATCTTTCACCTGCACAGCAGCTTTTGTGTTCAAACCACCAATATTTTAGTTAGTAGCTAAATTCTTAATCCCTTGCCAGCAAAGAACATAACCACTAAAAGTGTGATAGCTCTCATTTATGAATGGGTCTAATATCTACTCTTCTGAATATTAAATATC
>NW_006929501.1:0-521 GCF_000298275.1 Orycteropus afer afer
ATTCATAAACATAATGAGCTCAGCACAGAAAATAATATGGAGCAAAGAAAATAGGGACACCATGAAATAGCACATAACAAAATGACAGCAACTAATTCAGACCTGTCGATAATTACACTGAATGTTAATGGATTAAATGCACCACTCGAGAGATGGAGAGTTGCAGACTGAATAAGAAAACATAACCCATCAATATGCTGTCCACAAGAGACCCACCTTAGAGACAAAAACAAAAATAGACAAAAAAAATCAAAGGTTGGAAAAAGATTTATCAAGCAAATGGCAACCAGAAAAGAGCAGGAGTGGCAATATTAATTTCTGATCAAATTGACTTTAAGACAGGCAATATTAATTTCTGATCAAAATGACTTTAAGACAAAAACCACCACATGAGACAAGGAAAGACATTGTATAATGATTAAAGGATCAATTGAACATGAAGCTATAACCATAATAAATATTTATGGACCCAATAAAATAAGCCCAAAATACATAAATCAGACTTCAAAAGAGATGAAAAG
>NW_006929501.1:4293-6253 GCF_000298275.1 Orycteropus afer afer
AAAAAAAAAAAACCAATGAGATACCATCTTGCCCCAGCACTAGTAGCAAGTTCAACAAGGCAGAAAATAACAAATGCTGGCAAGGATGCAGAGAGATTAGAACTCTCGTACACTGCCGGTAGGACTGTCAAATGATATAACCACTGTGGAAAGCAGTATGGTGATTTCTTAAAAAGTTGAGATTAGAAATACCATTTGAGCCAGCAATTGCATTATTAGGTATATATCCTAAAGAAGTGAGGAGCCAGGACAAGAAAAGAGATACGCACACCCATGTTCATCAGAGCACTATTTACAGTAGCCAAAAGATGGAAACAACCTAGGTACCCATCAAAGGAAGAATGCATAAGCAAACTATGGGACATACACACAATGGTATACTATGCAACCCTAAAGAATAATGTAGAATCTACAAAATACCACATAACATGGATCAACTAGGAGGACATTATCCTGCGTGAAATAAGTGAATCATCAGAAAGACAAATACTGTATTAGTCCATTACTGTAAGTCAAAGAAAGGTTTATATATGGAAGGAAACTTTCTTTGTTCATTACCAGGGGTGAGCGGGGAGGGGAGGAAACACTGAGAACTTAATTAAGAAAACAATCTTGGGCAAATCACACCAACATCCAACCACCAGTTAAATATTAATACAGCAACATCACAATGTCTCCAAGACAAGACCATCACAGTCCACACAGAGAAGGAAGATAAAGTAGTAGAAACAAAGGACCAGGATACAGACCCAGAAAACATCCCTGAGGAAGCAGCAACACTGGAAAACTCCCTGACAAGGAATTCAAAAGAATTATATGTAAGTACTTTCAATGGAATGAGAAACAGATCAAGGAAAACACAGACAAATTAAGGAAAAAACAGACAAAACTCTAGAATAATTTGGGAAGCCAATACAGGAATAAAATGACAAAATAAATGAAAAATTACAAATAATCCAAAATCTACAGATAGAAATCCAGAAGATAAACAAACACCTCAATACTACTTTATTCAGGGATCAATCAGAGAAAAGATGAAAATAAAATGAAGAAAGCCTAAGAATCATGTGGGATACCATCAAGAGGACTAGCATACATGTTACTGGAATTCCAGAACAGGAACAAACAAATAAAACCACAGAGAAAAATGTTGAAGATCTGTTGGAAAAGAATTTCTTTGATATGATGAAAGACAAGAATATATCCATTCAAATCTGGCAAGGGACTTATCTCTAAGATTGATGGAAAACTCCAATGCCTCAACACCAAAGGAATTAACAATCCAATTGAAAAATGAGCAGAAGACATGAATAGATACCTCACCAAGGAGGATATTCAGATGGTCAGCTAATACATGAAAAGATGCTCACAATCATTGGCCATCGAAGAGCTATAAATCAAAACAACAATGAGATATACCATCTCACCCCAGCAGTGATGGCAAGGTTCAGTGAGACAGAAAATAATAAATGCTGGTGGGGATGTGGAGAGATTGGTACTCTCATACACTGCTTGTGTGACTGTGAAGTGACACAACCACTGTGGAAAGCAATACGGCGATTCCTCAGAAAGTTGGAATTGGAGATACCATGTGACCCAGCAATCTCATTACTAGGTATCCTAGAGAGATGAGAGCCAGGATAGGAACAGATACATGCACACTCATGTTCATCATAGCACTATTTACAATAGCAAAAAGATGGAAACAACCTACGTGCTCATCAGCGGAAGAGTGGATGACCAAACTATGGTACATACACATACTGAAATGCTATGCAGCACTAAAGAATTATGTAGAGTCTGCAAAACCACCCATAATATGGATGAAGTTGGAGGACATTATACTAAGTGAAATAAGTCAATCACACAAGGACAAATATAGTATTAGTTCGTTGTTGTGGAGGGTCAAGGAAAGGTTTATACATGGAGGGAAACTTTCTTTGTTGGTTGCCAGGGGTGG
>NW_006929502.1:0-3206 GCF_000298275.1 Orycteropus afer afer
CTGTTGTATGTAGGGTCACTATGACTCAGAACCAATTCAATGTCACCTAACAACAACAACTGATTAATTTTTATCAAAGTAAGAAGCACTTAAAATAACATTTTTTAAAATAAATGGCAAAGATACATGTGGACCTTACCAGATGGAATACATAGGAGTAGTGCCTAAGACATTTGATGGCTAATCAGAGGTTGGCAGTTTAAATCCACCAGTCACTCCTCAGAAGGAAGGTGGGGCAATCTACTTCCGTAGGGATATTGCCTTGGAAACCCAAGGAGGGGTCACGATGAGTCAGATCCAACTTGACGACAGTGAGTTAGTTAGTTACATCTGTGGGAAGAGATGATGGAAAATCTAAATATCATTAATCAAACCAAGGTCAGAGACCACCTGAAGATCACACCATCAATTGCTCATATACAAGTTTAATTTGAAGCTGAAGAAAATTAAAACAAGTTCACAAGAGCAAAAATATGACCTTGAGTATATCCTATCTCAATTCAGAGACCATCTCATGAACAGATTTGATGCATTGAACATAAGTGACAAAACACCAGATGAATTGTGGGATGACATCAAGAAGGTGAGGGGTGGGGGGACAGAAGACCAAAATGGGTGTCAGAAGAGACTGAAATATGGTCTTGAATGGAGAGTAGCTAAAGCAAATGGAATAAATGATGAAGTAAAAGAGCTGAACAGAAGATTGCAAAGGGCAGCTTGAAAAGAAAAAGTAAAGTATTATAATGTGATGTGCAAAGACCTGGAGTTGGAAAATCAAAGGGGAAGAATGTGCTCAGCATTTCTCAAGCTGAGACAATTGAAGAGAAAAAAAAAATCAAGCCTCAAGTTGCAATACTGAAGGATACTATGGGCAAAAATATTGAATGATGCAGAGTATAAAAAAAAAAAAAAGATGGAAAGAATACAGAGAGCAACTGCACCAAAAAGAATTAGTCAAAGTTCAATCATTTCAGGAAGTAGCATATGATCATATACAATGGTATTGAAGGAAGAAGTCCAAGCTGCACTGAAAGAACTGGCAAAAAACAAGTCTTCAGCAATTGATGGAATACACATTGAGATGTTTCAACAAATGGATGCGTGCAGCCCTGGAGGTGCTCACTTGTTTATGCCAAGAAATTTGGAAGATAGCTACCGGCCCAAATGACTGAAAGGGATCCACATTTGTACCAATTTCAAAGAAAGGTGTTCCAACAGAAGATGGGAATTATTGAACTATATCGTTAGTATCACACACAAGTAAAATGTTGCTGAAGATAATTCAAAAATGGTTGCTGCAGTATATGGACAAGAAACCACCAGAAATTCAAGTCAGATTCAGAAGAAGGCGTGAAATGAGAGATATCTTTGCTGATGTTAGATGGATCTTCACAGAAAGCAAAGAATACCAAAAAGATGTTTACCTGTGTTAATGGCTATGCAAAGGCATTTGACTGTGTGCATCATAGCAAATTAAGGGTAATGTTGAGAAGAATGAGGGTTATAGAACACTTAATTGTCCTCATGAGAACTTGTACACAGACCAAGAGGTAGTCATTCCAATAGAACAAGGTGATGCTGTGTGTGTTAAAGTTAGCAAAGGTGTATGTCAGGGTTGTATCCTTTCACCATATATATTCACTCTGTATGTTGAGCACATAATCTAAGATGTTGAACTATATGAAGAAGAATGCAGCATCAGGATTAGAAGAAGACTCATTAACAACTTGTGATAGACAGATGACACATATTTCTTCCTAAAAGTGATGAAGATTCAAAGCACTTACTGGTGAAGATCAAAGACTACAGCCTTCAGAATGGATTACACATCAACATAAAGCCAAAATCCCCACAACTGGTCCAATAAGCAATATCATTGTAAACGGAGAAAGTATGGATGTCAAGGATTTCATTTTACTTGGATCCACAATCAACACCCATGGAAGCAGCAGCCCCAAAATCAAATGGCATATTGCATTGGACAAATCTTCTGAAAAAGACCTCTTTAAAGTGTTTAAGAACAAAGATGACACTTTGAAGACCAAGGTGTGCTTGACCCAAGCCATGATATTTTCAATAGCCTCCTATGCATATGAGAGCTGAACAATGAATAAGAAGAATTGATGTATTTGAAATGTCTTGCTGGCAAAGAATATTGAATGCACCATGGACTGATAGAAGAATGAACAAGTCTGTCTTCAAGGAAGTACAGCCAGAATTCTTCTTAGAAGCAAGAATGGCCAGACTTTGTCTCTCATGCTTTGGCCATCTTGACAGAGGGACCAGTCTCTAGATAAGGAAATCATGCTTGGTAAATCAGAAGGTCACCGAAAAGGGAAAATCCTCCAGGAGATGGATTGACATAGTGGCTGCAATAACGGGCATCAAGCATAGCAATGATGGTAAAGATGGCCTAGGACCAAGCAATGTTTCATTCTTTCATACATAAGGTTACTACGGGTTGAAACTGATTTGGTGGCACCTAACAAGAAGAAGAAGAAGCAGGGAGTTCCGGCAAGATGGCAGACTAGGCAGAAAGACTGCACAGACCCTCTTCAACAAAGAAAAGGGAAACCAATTAACACAGACACAGAAGATAATTCTGGACCCCTGAGCCTTGAAAGGAGTGATATAGAAGTGGACTAAACCCCAACTAGCAGAAGAATTTGTGTGAAAATACCAAAAAAGGAGACATATGGAGCTGCGGGCTGGCAGTGATCCTGAGCGATCCTGAGGGCATAGACAGCCTGGAGATTCCTGGGTGGTGGTAGAATTTAAGAATTAACCTAAAAATCACCCTGCTAGCCAGGGACTGCACAGAGGACTGTGCACGGTGGCTGGGGAGCAAACAGAGAAGGTGAAGAGAAAGGTGGGCTGAGCTGTGGACTTTTGCTGATCTGGAGGGTGCCGCCATTTTTGTATGTTTAAAAAGCGGCTTGACTATTTTGGATATTTAAAGAGACGGCGCTCTCGCAGATTTCTGTGGTGGTAGGACTTAAAAATTAACCTAAAAATCACCCTGCTAGCCAGGGACTGCATGGAGGACTGGGCACAGTGGCTGGGGTACAAACAGAAAAGGTGAAAAGAAAGGTGGGATGAGCTGTGGACTTTTGCAGGTCCAGATGGCACCGCCATTTTGTAGGTTTAAAAAGCAGCTTGACTATTTTGGATATTTAAAGAGACAGCACTCTTGCAGATTCCTGGGG
>NW_006929502.1:4488-4977 GCF_000298275.1 Orycteropus afer afer
GCAGAATCCGGTGGTTGTAAGACTTAAGAATTAACCTAAAAAACCCCTGCCAGCCAGGGTCTGCACATAGGACTCTGTACAGTGGCTAGAGAACGGGGAAAGTGAAGAGAAAGGTGGGCTGAGTGGTGGACTTTTGCCGGTCCAGAGGACACTGCCATATTGTACGTTTAAGAAAAAAGCGGTTTAACTATTTTGGATGTTTAAAGAGACAGTGCTCTAGCAGAATCCGGTGGTCGTGAGACTTAAGAATTAACCTAAGGGTCCCCTGCTAGCCAGGGTCCGTGCGGACTGTATACAGTGGCAAGGGATTTAAAGAGACAGTGCTCTCGCAGATTTCTGGGACTTAAGATCATGCTCTGCTTTCCAGCAGCCCCGGGGACACTGGGGACCTGCAAGGCTGAGGGGGTATGACATTCTTCTTGTTACTGCACCCTGCACCCGCTTGGTGGGCGGGGGTGTGGCCATCCCCACTCCCACCTACCTTCTGGG
>NW_006929503.1:0-1188 GCF_000298275.1 Orycteropus afer afer
AGGTATAGCAAGGATTGTGAGAATGGTGAATAACTGGGCTGTGTTTCATTCTGTTGTCATAGGGCCACTGTGAGTTGGAGCCAACCACACATAACAATAACATGATCCATTAAGTAGGTGTCTTAGGCTAGGTTCTCTAGAGAAGCAAAACCAGAAAAGCCTATACACACACACACAGAGAGAGAGAGAGGTTAAAAAAGAGAGAGAAAGGGATTTATCTTAAGAAAATGTCCCATACAGTTATAGAAGTTGGGAAGCCCCAAGTTCCTGAATCAAACATCAAGCTAGAGGTGTTTCCTGACTCACACAGCCTCTAGGCTGATAAACCCAAGATCCACAGACAACACAACAGGATCCAGATACAAAAAAAAAAATCACAAATTTTCCCACAATGCCCATATACATATTGGAAGCAGGCCACACCCCTAAGAAAACTCCCTTTAAACTGATCGGCAGTTAAAAGCATATTCCACCATGGAAGTGACTACCTTACTTCAGATCTCATCATGGGAACAACATCACTACAACTGCTTAAACCATTCAGAATAATGGTCTAGCCATGTTGACACACAACCTTAACAATCACAGCAAGGAATGACAAAATGAAGATGATTGGCATTGTATACATCATCAAAAACATTTCAAGACCTATCCTGAACACTATCAGTGATAGGATACATACACTTAGAAGGAAGACCATTTGGTGAGGTCCCCATGTATAGGTACTATTTGTGTTGTGGGGAAAAAAAAGATATTTGCAATGAATAAGTCAAAATTCTATCATGAGCTCTCCAGCATAATTCCTATCATCAAGGCCATGTGGAAAGAGACAATGGAGAAACACAATATTATATATCAGAAGAAGGCCTGGAGCAGACCTTGGAATAAATCATCAATTATTCAAAAACAACCTTAAGTTGAAGCTGAAGAAAATTAAAACATGTCTTCAAGGGCCAATATATGACCTTTAATATATCCCACCTTTTCATTACAGACTGTCTGAAGTATGAATTTGACACATTGAACACCAAGGACTGAAGATCAGATGAGTTGTGAGATGCCATCAAGAACATCATGTATGGGTGGCACAGAGGAAGAGAAAGACAGAGAGAGGTACATGGGAGGTACAGACAACACAAATGAACCCTTTTGCACATACAGTACTGCATTGTCAGTGAAGGAAAACAT
>NW_006929503.1:2073-3470 GCF_000298275.1 Orycteropus afer afer
GGGAGGAAGTGGGAGGGGAGTCACTGCATTGTGGTAAATTGTGGTCAATGTCATGAGACAAAGTGTATGTGAACTGCTGTATGGAAAATGAATTTGGTCTGTAAATTTTCACCCAAATCACACACACACACACACAAAAAATCATATATGAAGAAAGCAAAAAGTCATTAAAAAGACAGAAAGGAAGAGAATATCAAAATGAATATCACAAGAGACTCTGAAACTTGCTTTTGAAAGGAAAGTAGCTAAAATGAATGGAAGAAATGATGAAGTAAAAGACCTGAACAGAAGAGTTCAAACGGCAGCTCAAGAAGACAAAGCAAAGTATTAAAATGAAATGTGCCAATATTTGGAATTAGAAAATCCAAAAGGAAGACTACTTTTGGCATTTCTCCAACTGAAAGAATTAAAGAAAAAATGCAAGACTTCATTTTCAATATTGAAGGATTCTATGGGTAAAATAGTGAAAAATACAGGGAGCATCAAAAGATGGAAGGAATAGACAAAGTCACTGTACCAAAAATAATAGTTTGATGTTCAACCATTTCAGGAGGTAGCAGTTGAACAAGAACCAATGATATTGGAAGATTAAGTACAGGCTGCACTCAAAGAACTGGCAAAAAGCAAGGTTTCAGGAATTGATGGAATACCCAATAAGATGTTTCAACAAATGAATGCATTGCTGGAGGTGCTGACTCATTTTTGCCAAGAAATTTGGGAGAGAGCTACCTGGCCGACCAACTGGAAGAGATCTATATGTATGCTCATTCCAAAGAAAGATGATTCAACAGAATGTGGAAATTATTGAATATCATTAAAATCACACACAACTAAAACTTTGTTGAACATAATTCAAAAACAGTTACAGCAATATATTGATAGCATGCTGCTAGAAATTCAGGCAAGATTCAGAAAAGACGTGGAATGAAGGATATCCTTGCTGATGTCAGAGAACTGAAAGCAAAGAATACCATAAAAATGTTTACCTATCTTTTATTGACTATGCAAAAGCATTTGACTGTGTGGATCATAACAAATTATGGATAACACTGCAAAACACTGGGAATTCCGGAACACTTAATTGTATTCATAACTGCATAGACAAATGTATCCTGCGCAAATAATTTGAGAGGCTGGACTATAAGAAGAACTCGGCATTGAGATCGGAGGAAGACATAAAAATCTGTGATATGCGGATGACCCAACCTTACTTGCTGAAAATGAAGAAGACTTGAAGTATTTACTGAGAAAGATTAAAGACTAAGCCTTCTATATGGATTATACCTCAACACAAGAAAAACAAAAACCTCACAACTGAACAAAACAAGCAACATCATGATAAGGAGAGAATAGATTGAAGTTGTCAGGGATTTCATATTACTTGGATACACAATCAA
>NW_006929503.1:3755-5128 GCF_000298275.1 Orycteropus afer afer
AACCCTCCCCCTGTGCCCCTCATAATTATGTACCCTGTTTATCCTGCATTTCCTCAGTTTGAATGTTAGTCCTTTGGTGTCCCATGGTCTATTGCTCTAAGGGATGTATTACCATTGAGTGTGTGGGTGTGGAATCCTGGGTTGAGTGCATTTACATCTTGTTAACTATTGGGCTAAGAACCCGCCCCTCAGGGTGAGTTTTATTCCAGGTGCCAAAAGTATTTCAGGGCCATACTATTGGGAGTCTCACCAGATTTCATCTGACCAGTAATTATTGTCATTATTGAGTTTTTGGATTTTGTTCCACGTTTTCCATCCCACTCTTTAAGTGCCAAAAAACGAAGATGTTACTTTGAGCCTAAAGATGAACCTGATCCAAGCCACGTTGTTTTCAATGATCTCATATGCATGTGAAAGCTGAACAATGAATAAGAAACATTGAAGAAAAAGTGTATTTGAAGTACAATGTTGACCCAGAATATTGAATATATCATGGATTAACAGTTGTTGTTGCTCTTAGGTGCTGTCTAGTCATCTCCGACTCATAGTGACCCTGTACACAGCAGAACAAAAGACTGCCCAGACCCACGCCAATTCCACAATCACTAATATACTTGAGCCCATCACTGCAGCCACTGTATCAATCCATTTTATGGAGGGCCTTCCTCTCTTTCATCAGCCCTCCACCTTACCAAGCATCCTTCTCCAGAGAATGGTCCCTTCTGATGACATGACCAACCTAGGTGAAACGAAGTCTGGCCATTCTTGTTTCCAAGCAGCACTCCGGCAGCACTTCCTCCAGGGCATATTTATTAGTTCTTTTAGCAGTCCATGGTACTTTCAGCATTCTTCACTAGCACCACAACTCAAAAGCATCAACTCTTCTTTGATCTTCCTTATTCATTGTCCACCTCTCACATGCATATGACAAAATTGAAAATATGGCTTGTGTCAGGCACGCCTTTGTCCTCAAGGAGACATCTTTGCTCCTCAGCCCTTGAAAGAGGTCCTTTGCAGCTGACTTGCCCAGTGCTATTCGTCATCTGATGTCCTCACTGCTGGTGTTGGTGTTGATTGTAGAACCAAGCAATGTAAGTCTAACAACTTCAATCTTTTCTCCATTTATCGTGATGCTGCTTATAGGTCCAGTTTTGAGGATTTTTGTTTTCTTTATATTGAGATTTAATCCATACTGCAGACTGTATTCTTCAATCTTCATCAGTAAGTGTTTCAACTCATCCTCACTTTCAGCAAGCTAAGTGTGTTGTCAGCATATTGCAGGTTGTTAATGATAATTCCTCCAATCTTGATGCCATGTTGTTCTTCATATAGTCCAGCTTCTCAGATTATTTGGTCAGCATATAGATTGAATA
>NW_006929504.1:0-1533 GCF_000298275.1 Orycteropus afer afer
ATCCCTTCGGCTGATTGCTCTTCTCTCTGGCTTCCTGGCTTTTAATCCCCTTTCTCCTGCTCTTCCGGCCTGCTGCTTTGGGCGTCCCTGAGTTGTCTCTCCTCACCTGTAACCCTGGGGCTAATTAGTCATTAGAGAGATGGAAATCAAAACAATGATGAGATACATCTCAGACCGGAAATAATAGCAAAGTTCAACAAGACAGAAAATAACAAATGCTGGCAAGGTTGTGGAGAGATTGGAAGTCTAATACACTGCTAGTGGGACTGCAAAATGGTACAACCATTGTGGCAAATAGTATGGCATTTAAAAAAAAAACTGAAAACAGAAATACCATTTGAACCAGCAATTCCATTACTAGGAATATATCCTAAAGAGGTGAGAGACAGGACACAGACTGACATATTCACACCCATGTTCATTGCAGCACAAATCACTATAGCCGTTGTTGTTGTCGTCGTTATGTGCCGTCAAGTAGGCCCTGACTCATAGCGACCCCTCCTTGGGTTTCTGAGGCGGTATCACTATGGAAGTAGATTGCCCAACCTTCCTTCCGATTCACTATAGCAAAGAGACGGAAACAACCTAAATGCCCATTAACAGATGAATGGATAACCAAATTATGGTACATTCACATAATAGAATACTATGCTACAGTAAAGAATAATGAAGAATACATGAATCATCTCACAACATGGATGAATTTGGAGGACATTATGCTGAGTGAAATAAGTCATTTGCAGAAGGACAAATATTGTATGAGCCTATTATTGTAAAAGCCAAGAAAGAGTTTGCTTAGGGACAGGAACTCACTTTGTAGGTTACCAGAGATAGGAGGGAAGAGGAGGGGAAATCTTCAGACTAGTTGGAGGCTGCACGCTGAGTTGGGTAAGGGGAGGGGTGGTATGGAAAGAGTCTGTGACCAGCATGATAGTATTGGAGAAAGGAAGGACACTGAAAGGTGCACATAAGATATAGACAACAGAGGCAAATACTAGTACATGCACAATACTGCATTACCACTAACACCAAACATCAGGCTACAGATAAATGCATAGAGAAGTGAGAAGATCAGGTTGGGATCAGTGAACACGAATATACCCTAGACCAAGGATGGATTTAGCTGAAGATAATCTTGCACAGATACTAGTGATACAAAATAACCACAATCATTACAGAAGGAATAGAAGACAAAATTGGAGTAATCCCTCAGAGTCAATGAAACACCTTGGGAGAGAGAACCACCAGGTCTCCTGACTCAGGACCATAGTACTGGGGACACCAGGCTCAAATGGCACAACATAGTACATAAAAGTCTTGTTCTACAACCTACTTTGGTGAATAGCAACTGGGGTTTTAAAAAACTGAGGTCTAATAGAGGGGTGGACAGGCTGAACTATTAGGTATGACTCTGAAGTGGGGAGTGTACCCAAGAACAGGTATAGGGTTGGCAGACAATGGTCTTATAACTTTATGTGTATGATCTGAATTCCCAGGTGTATAGTGGAGCTGACAAGGGGCAAGGTTGTAGTC
>NW_006929504.1:2418-4134 GCF_000298275.1 Orycteropus afer afer
GGAAGTGGGAGGGGAGATGTTGCATTGTGGTAAATTGTGGTCAATGTCATGAGACAAAGTGTATGTGAACTGCTGTATGGAAAGTGTATTTGCTCTGTAAATTTTCACCCAAATCACAATAAAAAGAAAGAAAAAAAACCTGGGATCTAAGATGCACCTAAGGGTCTCCTCGTGTTGGGAATGCAAAAACAAAACAAAACAAGGACATTTGGAAGCAAGCAACCATAGGACATGATGACCATTGAGACCAGAAGAACTAGATGGTGCCTGGCTACCAATGCCAACCACTCAGGAAGGGATCAAAACTGGAGATCCTGGATAGAGTGGGAGGAAAAATCTGGAACAAAATTAAAAAACATGATAATGACCAGAATTACTGGTTGGATGGAGTCTGTTGGGACCCCCAAGACTATGGCCCTGGGATACACTTTGGGCCTGGGATGGGACTCACTCTGAAGGATTGGGCCTCAGCCCAAGAGTAGAAAGACTTACATGCAGAACACACAACCCAGGGTGATGCATTCACCTACTCTACAGAGATACACCCCTTGGAGCAATCTGCCATGGGACACCAGAGGGGCAGCATTCACATGGAGGGAAAGTGGAACAGACAGGAGTGCATAACTAAGAAGGGCACAGGGAGTGGGGTCACAGGGAAGGGAGGGGAGGAGAGTGGGTTAGGGTTGGGGATGGCAATGGGGGCATGAAATCAAATGTACACGAAGTGTTGAATGTAAAACAAATTCTGCTCTGTAATTTGCACCCAGAACACACACAGACATACAAAATTTACCCATAATATCTTTCAATATTGCAACTTGAGGCTTAAATTTTTTCCTCAGTTCTTTCAGCTTGGGAAATGCCAAGCATGTTCTTCCCTTTTGGTTTTCTAACTCCAGGTCTTTGCACATTTTATTATAATAATCACTTTGTCTTCTCGAGCTGCTCTTTGAAATCTTCTGTTCAGCTCTTTTATCTTGTCATTCTTTCCATTTGCTTTAGCTACTCTCCATTCAAGGGCAAGTGTCAGCTGACATCCATGTTGGTCTTTTCTTCCTTTCCTGTCCTTTTAATGACCTTTTGCTTTCTTCATGGATGAAGTTCGTGATGTCATCCCACAATTCCTCTGGTTTTCAGATTGGTGTTCAGTGCATCAAATCCATTGTTTAGATGATCTCTGAATTCAGGAGGGATATAATCAAGGTCACATTTTGGCTCTTGTGGATTTTTTAAAATTTTCTTCAGCTTCAACTTGAACTTGCATATGAGCAACTGATGGTCTGTTCCACAGTCAGCTCCTGGCCTTGTTTTGGCTAAAGATACTGAGTTTCTCCATCGCCTCTTTCTATACATGTAGTTGATCTGATTCCTGGTGAATTCCATGTGTATAGCTGCCATTTGTGTTGTTGAAAAAAAGTATTTGAAATGTTTAAGTTGTTGGTCTTGCAAAATTCTATCATGCAATCTCCAGCACTTTTTCTATCACCAAGGCCATATTTTCCAACTGCTGGTGATTCTTCTTTGTTTCCAACTTTTGCATTCTATTCACCAGTGATAATCAACACATCTTGATTGCATGTTTGGTCAATTTCAAGCTGCAGAAGTTGGTAAAAATCTTCAATTTCCTCATCTTTGTCTTTGGTGGTTGGTGCATAAATTTGAATAATAGTAGTATTAACTGGTCTTCCTTTTAGGTATATGGATATTATTCTATCA
>NW_006929504.1:4277-5119 GCF_000298275.1 Orycteropus afer afer
AATACCTAGGAGGTTGGAGAAGTTTTGAACAGCTAAGGGAGACAAAGTTGTCTGTCGGTTTGTCCTACTGTGGTGGCGTGTTGCTGTGAGGCTTGAGGCTGTGCCACCAGTGTTTCAAAGCCAGCAGGTGCACATAGTGCACAGGTGTCAGCGTGGCTTGCAGACTGAAACAGACTGGGAAGAAGGAAGAGGCCATCCACTTCTCAAATAATTGGCCAGAAAAAACCTTATGAATAGCAGAGAAACACTGTCTGATACATTACTGCACAACTTTATGAATAGCCTGGAAACATTGTCCAATACAGAGCAGGAGGATGAGCCACTTAGGTTGGAAGGCTCTCAAAATATGACTGGGAAAGAGGTGCATCATCAGATCAAAACCAGCCTTACTGATATGGATAAGGTAAAGCTTTTAAGACCTCCATTTGCTGATGTAGCATGACATGAAATTGAGGAAAAACAGCTGCAAACATCCATTAATAATCAGAACATGGAATGTGCCAAGTATGAATCTAGGAAAATTGGAAGTTGTAAAAAATAAAATGGAATGCATAAAGATTGATATCCTAGGAATTAGAGAGCTGAAATGGACTGGTTTGGACATTTTGAATCAGACAACCATATGATCTACTATGCCGGGAATGGCAATTTGAAGAGGAATGGAGTGGCATTCATCATCACAAAGGTTGTTTCAAGATCTGTCCTGAAGTGCAATGCTATCAGTGATAAGATAATATCCATACCCCTACAAGGAATACCAGTTAATACTACTATTATTCAAATTTATGCACCAACCACCAAAACCAAAGATGAGGAAATTGAAGATTTTTATCAACTTCTGC
>NW_006929505.1:0-743 GCF_000298275.1 Orycteropus afer afer
GGCACCACTCAAATTGAGGAGAAACAGTGGCAAACATCCATTAATAATCAGAACATGGAATGTACAAAGTATGAATCTAGGAAAATTGGAAGTTGCCAAAAATAAAATGGAACGCATAAAAACTGATATCCTAGGCATTAGTAAGCTGAAATGGACTGGTTTTGGCCATTTTGAATCAGACAAAAATATGGTCTACTATGCCAGTAATGACAGTTTAAAGAGGAATAGTATGGCATTCATCATTACAAAAGATGTTTCAAGATCTGTCCTGAAGTACAATGCTGTCAGTGATAGGATAATATCCATAAGCCTACAAGGAAGACCTGTTAATATGACTATTATTCAAATTTATGCAGCAACCACCAAAGCCAAAGATGAGGAGATTTAAGATTTTTATTAACTTCTGCCATCTGAAACTGACTGAACATGCAATCAGGGTGTGTTAATTATCACTGTGACTGGAATGCAAAAGTTTGAAACAAAGAAGAATCATCGGTAGTTGGAAAATGTGGCCTTGGTGACAGAAATAATGCTGGAACTTGCATAGTAGAATTTTGCAAGACCAAAGACTTATTCATTGAAAATACCTTTTTTTTCAACAACACAAACAGCGGCTGTACACGTGGACTTCACCAGATGGAACACACAGGAATCAGATTGACTACATCTGTTGCAAGAGGCATTGGAAAAGCTCAATATCTTCAGCCAAAATCAGGCTAGGAGATGATTGTGGAACAGATCAT
>NW_006929505.1:1773-2469 GCF_000298275.1 Orycteropus afer afer
TGTTTTTATGCAGTGTGTGTTTTTTGTCCACTTGCTTTTACTTTTTTGGTGATTTTTTGATTGTTGTTTTTCTCTGAGTGGGAGTCAGCAACCGTGCCCATACAACCCAACCATACCTGAACCTCCTGCAGCCCCACCTACTTAGTAAGGACTACCACTTGCTTCTGCAGCAACTGACCAATGATACACGACAGCCAATACAAGCCTAACTCACCCTTAACTGCTCTTCACAAACAGTTAACAGATATCTATGCAGCCACACTCATACTCTATCACAGCTACCAGGAGACAGGTGGTAAGTGCATTAAGTGCTGCAAACTAGTGAATAGAGTAGCACAGTACCCTGCTTACTCAGATACATCCAAAGAAAACAAAAATCTTGGGTAAATCACTCAAACACAACCACAAATTAAATATAAATTAAAAACGCTACAATGTCTCAGAGACAACAGACCATCACAGTCCACACAAAGAAGCAAGATAAAGCCATAGAAACAAGGGACCAGGATACAGACCAAACACATCCCTGTAGAAGAAGCAACACTAGAATTGCCTGATAAGGAGTTCAAAAGAATTATATTTAGGTGCTGCTAAAGGGACAAAGAGGTGGCATCTTCTGACCTCTTCTAACTACACAAGATGAAGACAGAATCACCACCAGCAGCCCAAGACCTGCTCCTATGATGCCAGATATGC
>NW_006929505.1:4459-5409 GCF_000298275.1 Orycteropus afer afer
AATATTATTATTACTTTTGTCCTTTTTATTATTATTCTTTATTCTTCCCTTCCCAGGTTCTAGTTTTCAATTTTCTTTCTTTCCCCTGTTCCTGGTTCCAATTTTTTTTCTTTCTCATGGTTAACCTTGTTCCTTATTTTTCTTTTGCATTTTTCCCATTTTTTTCTTCATTATTCTCCTTCTCTAACATTTTCTCTCCCCAGACAGTGTGGTGTTTTTTCTTTTTCCTTTCTTTTTTGGTTACTGTTCCTCTGTGATTACACAGTGTTTTTTGTCCAATTGCTTTTACTTTTTTGATGTTATTCATTATTATTTTTGTCTAACTGAGTGGGAGACAGCAACAATCCCCATAAGACACGACTACACCCACACCTCCGGCAGCTTCGTTTACTGAGAGCCATGACTTCCTTCTCCATTAATAGGACAATGATAAACAACCACCAAGAAGAGCCTGAATCACTCTAAGCTGCTCTCCACAAAGAGTTAACAGAGATCTAAATACAATGTCACACTGTCTCTGAGAAAACAGACCATCACAGTACACACAAAGAAGCAAGATAAAGTGGTAGAAACAAGGGAGCAGGACACAGACCCATAACACATACCTGAGGAAGAAGCAGCATTGCAACACTCTGATAAGGAATTCAAAAGAATTATATTTAGGTATCTTCAAAGGATTGAGAGACAGGCCAAGGAAAACAGAGATAAAACCCTAGAAAAAATGTTGGAAGAAAAGACAAAAACAAAATGACAAAATAAATAAAAAATTAGAAATGATTCTAAATCTACAGATAGAAATCCAGAAGATTAATACTAAAATTTCAGAAATAGATAACACATTGAAAGGGTGAAGGAGTAGAACTGATGCAATGGAAGAGAGAATTAATGAGATTGAAGACAAATATCTGAATACATCTTTGGAGAGGGATAGATCAGAAAAAAGATCAAAA
>NW_006929506.1:0-2618 GCF_000298275.1 Orycteropus afer afer
ATCCAAGATGGGATCATAAGAGTGGGTTGGTGAAGAGCATAGACAGTAAAAAACATTAAAATTGAGGTAAGGAACCAGAAAGCTCTATTGTGTAAGGGTCATCCACTGGATATCAACCCCTTCTAGGATGGTTGCAAGGTTGGGGTAGAAAGAGACCATGATGCAACAAGTATGAGAAGGAAGAATCCGAGAGCTCGAAGAGATGAGCCTCATTTTAGAGAAGTAGACTTACCCAACTCTATGGGTAAAATTCTTGATCAGTATGATCTCCTAAGCAACACAGATAAGGTTGAGGTTCATTCCTTTTTGGTTCAGTCCTAGCCTGTGGACCTGTGCTTATTCTAATAGTGGAAGGACAGAGACAGTTATTTCCAGTAGACAGAGAAATGGAAACTTTGACAAGAAAAGTGTCAATGACACCACTGAAATGCTGACCCCAGTTTGTCACTTCATCTGTCCCTTCCATCCACTTTGGCTTCTTTTCTCACATTTAACCTATTGCACAGAGCTGGGTCAAAGCTGGCCTCCACCCTGCATGCCCTCTGGAGATTTGGCCTTGAGATTTGATACAGGGATGAGGAGGGGAATTTTCCCTCTTGGCAGAGTGGTTGTGAGAATCAGGAGGGAATGTTTTTCCTGCACAGCAACAAGAGGTATCAAATCATTCCTTCTTCTCAGTTCCAACTCTGTTGCTATTCATGTAGATTTAATGGTTCCATAGCAACACCTTTTCTTTGGAAAGGGCCTTCTCTTACCAAAAGTTAAAATCCCTATATATACATATTTGATTTCAGAAGTAGACTCGTCTGGTTCTCATCATACTTCCACTTTGCTTTATTATGCCCTATCGAGGCGTTTGCCTTCAAACAACTCAACCGTGCCCAGCTTTGTACTCATTGAGGGTTGGGGCTCTACTTGTTCTTACAGGTTTTAGAGTCCTCTAACCAATTTCAGTCTTAAGCATGTGGCAACTTTGTGTGTGTTGAATGAACAGGTGATGCTCTTGCCCACCACTCTAATGGAGCACTTGGAGGTTTGAATAACTGTGACAGGGAAACATTATGTAGACCCTCCATCTCTCACCCATTGCTCCTTGTGATAAAGGCAACATGGACAGGAAAGGGAAAAAGGACCAGGGCCCAAAACACCTGGGCTTCACCACTAGATGTGTTGTTGTTGTGAGGTGGCTTTGAGTCAGTTCCAACTGATAGCAACCCTATGTCCAACAGAATGAAAGACTCTGCCCAGTTCTGTGCCATCCTCACAATCATGGCTCTGCTTGAGCCTATCGTTGCAGCCACTGTGTCTACCCATCTCATTGAGGGCCTTCCCCTTTTCTGCCAACCCTCTATTTTACCAAGCATAATATCTTTCTCCAGGGATCGGTCCATTCTGACAATATGACCAAAGTACTTGAGAAAAAGCCTGGCCATTCACTTGTAAGGAGCATTCTGGCTGTAGTTCTTCCAAGACAGATTTGTTCATTCTTCTGGCAGTCCATGGTATTTTCAGTATTCTTTGCTGCATTTGTTATGTAGCCTCAGGTAAATTTCTAGCCTCTCTGAATCCTAGTTTCTTTCTGTGTAAATAATAATAATAATAATAATAAATACCTCCTTTTTCTGATCATTAGGAAGATTGATGGTGATTACGTGCAGGCTGTAACTGAAATATAGGAATTGATCAATTAAGAAAAGACAGTTTTTGGCTCCCATTCATCTCTCCATATATCTGCCTGTCTCTTGGTCTCAGGGCAGCTCTGAAGTGTTGAACTAATTAAGAAGTGTTTCCTGAAGTGATGGAAGAGCTTTGTGCAAAATTAATCTGGAACTGATTTCTTGACCAGAAGCTAATCTGAACCATCCTCTGAAACCAGTAATTAGCCCAGATGTCCATGTTGTTTAAATGGTAGGGTGAATGGAAGCTGGGGGAGAAGGTGCTTTTTAAATTGTTGTCTGTCCTGTCACCAGGTAGGATAAGGAGACCACAGACAGCTTCTTTCTTGAAGGAGCGTGTGGTGGTGATGGTAAGAAATATCAATAGAAGAGCCTGGACAGGGCTAACTTTTGAACAGCTGTCACAGTCCAGGCACTGTGCTAGGTGTTTAGATTCCTGTCATCTTTTATTTATTTAATAACAGCACTTCAAGGAGATGAAAGCTGGAATCCTGCAGAAAAGGAATTCTGGATGCACTAACTTTAAAATTATGCCTGAGTTTAAAAATATATAAGTTCAGATTGATTTGTTCAAAACTGCTTCAGGCAAAAAGAATTGAAAGGAACTGGGCCACCACCAATGGCAATGTGCCACAACAGTCCCTGGACTGAGGGTAGATTGTAAGTCTCATGAAAGTAGGATCCCATCTGTGTGACTCACCATGTACCAGTACTTAACAGATGGTAGGTTCTCAGTCCACAATTTGATGTCCGATGCTATGGTGGCCATTTTTTGACCATGAGGCAAAGCAAAGAGAATTTCAGAAAAACTGACCCAGAGCCGTGATAGACTGGAGCTGTTAAATTAACCTACTCTTGGACTGTCTCCCTTCTTGTTCTGTAGCATGATTAAATATCCTTGTTCTTGAAAGTAATTTTTCTCTGGCTATTTTTTTTTTTTTT
>NW_006929506.1:3508-5119 GCF_000298275.1 Orycteropus afer afer
GATCCCCCTCTGAGTGGTTGACAGTGGTAGCTGGGCACCATCTAGTTCTTCTGGTCTCATGGTTATATAGGCTAATGTTCGTATGGTTCACTTGTCCCCTGGACTAATTGTGTCCATGTGTCCTTGGTTTTGTTCATTTTTCTTTGCTCTGGATGAGGAGAAATCCATCATTGCATCTAGATGACTGGTTGCTTTCTGGTTATTTGTATTCATGATCAGAAGCATCATAACTGACCTAGTCACTAAATGGTAATATGAGCTTAGCCTCAGAACTTCTAACATTTCTTTGCCCAGTGGGTCATAGGAAACTCAGGACAGTTTTCAATGGAGCAACCTTACTAGAATGTTGGTGAGACCTATTTTTTATGGCTAAACTACAAGATTTGCTGGGACCTTGGGCAAAGTGACCCCTCTACTTTGAAACAAACTCAAGTTTTTCAGATGAAAGTTAGATTCCTGGCTCTGTGTGTGGCAGAGGAGGCTGGCAGTTTTGTGTTTGATTTGTCAAGGTGCCACATGGAGCTGGGTGCCAGGGCCATGTTATGTGATTTGAGCCATCTTGCAGCCCCTCCTGTTGCCATGCCTCATGGCCAGCCAGCACATAGGAGAGAAGCATAGTTTGAATTCTTCCCTGTCCTGGAGAATGCTAGGAAGAAAGACACCTGAACTGGTCTCTTGGCATTTTTGCCCCTTCTTGCTTCTGTTCTATCTACTGTCTTTCAGTGTTAGACTGGGGGAAGGGAGGGCATCAATGTAGTCTGTGGCTTTTTTAATCATTCATCATTGAAGACAGGGATTTGAATGAGTAAAACATACCTTGTTTTATTGGACTTCACTTTATTGCATGTTGTAGATACTGTGTTTTGGTTTTTTCTTTTTTTAATTACATGTTGAAGGTTTGTGGCAACACTTCACTGAACAACTCTCTTGGTGCCATTTTCCTAACAGCATGTACTCACTTTGTATCTCTGTCACATCTTGATAAGGCTCACAACATTCTAGACTTTTTCATAATGCTATTGCACACAAAGGACTACAGTATAGTGTAAACATAAGTTTTATGTTGTTGTTAGAGGCCATCAAGTTGATTCTGACTCATAGTGACCCTATGAACAACAGAACAAAACTCTGCCCTTTCTTCACCATCCTCAGAATCTTTGCTATGCTTTTATAGGCACTGGGAAACCAAAAAATTCACGTGACTCACTTTATTGCAATGTTGGCTTTATTGTGCTAGTCTGAAACTGAACCCACAGTATCTCTGAGGTATAGCTGAAAATGGTTACGTTAGGTATTTTGGGAGCATTTGTGACTTTGGTTTGGATGCATTTGTATCCATGCAGACAGAGTTGTCCAGCTACTGTCCCTCAAAAACATTTCTTTGGCCTGGGGCTGGGTGTCTGAGAAGAGCTATTCTTCCCAACAGGCACTGGACCTCCTCTTTATCCCTTCTGGAGCAACCCAATTTAGTCAGACAGAGACAGGACCCACCCCCAGGGCCAGGAAAGGGAGGGAATGCCAAGGATAACAAAGCAACAGGATCCAGGTAAGAATTAGGTAAGGGGAGGTCAGAGAGATTCCCAAAAGCTAAGGGAGACAAACTTGTCTGTC
>NW_006929507.1:0-1331 GCF_000298275.1 Orycteropus afer afer
GTGGTAATTAGCACATCTTGATTGCATGTTTGGTCAATTTCAGACTGCAGAAGTTGATAAAAATCTTCAATTTCCTCATCTTTGGCTTTGGTGGTTGATGCATAAATTTGAATAATAGTCTTATTAACTAGTCTTCCTTGTAGGCATATGGATATTATCCTATCACTGACAGCATTGTACTTCAGGACAGATCTTTTGTGATGATGAATACCATGCCATTCTTCTTCAATTTGTCATTCCTGGCATAGTAGACCATATAGTTGTCTGATCAAAATGGCCAAAACCAGTCCATTTCAGCTCACTAATGCCTAAGGCACTTGACTGCTAACCAGAAGGCTGGTGGTTCAAACCCATCAGCCATTCCTCAGAAGGGAGGTTGGACAATCTACTTCCGTAGTGATACTGCCTCGGAAACCCAAGGAGGGGTCACAATGAGTCAGGGCTGACTCGATGGCACATAACAACATAATGCCTAGGATATCAATCTTTATGAGTTCTATTTCATTTTTGACAACTTCCAATTCTCCTAGATTCATACTTTGTACATTCCATGTTCCTATTATTAATGGATGTTTGCAGCTGTTTCTCCTCAATTTGAGTGGTGTCACATCAGCAAATAGATTTCAAAAGCTCTACTTTATCCATATCATTAAGGTGGTTCTACTCTGATGAGGCAGCTCTTTCCCGCTCGTATTTTGAGTGCCTTCCAACCTAAGCGGCTGGTCTTCCTGCTCTGTGTCTGACAGTGTTTCTGGGCTGTTCATAAAGTTGTGCAGTAATGTATCAGACAGTGTTTCTCTGCTATTCATAAGGTTTTCCCTGGCCAAATCTTTGAGGAGTGGATGGCCTCTTCCTTCTTCCTAGTCTGTCTCAGTCTATAAGCTGCATTGAAACCTGTGAACCATGTGCAACCCTGCCAGCACTTGAAACTCCAGTGGCACAACCTCAAGCCTCACAGCAACACACAAGCCAGAATAGTGCAACAAACAGACAAGTTTGTCTCCCTTAGCTGTTTGAAACCTGTCCACTCTCCCCTTCCTTGGATCCCTGGCCCTGCTCTGCTCTCGTCCCCCTGGCTTCTCTTTTCCCCACTTTCCTGGCTGGTGTGGGTGGGGCCTGGGTCCCTCCCCTTACCTGGATCCCTGGCCAAAGAACATTTTTGTTATGTGCCGTTGAGTCGGACCTGATTCATAGCGACCTCTCCTTGGGTTTCCAAGGCAGTATCACTGCAGAAGTAGATTGTCCAACCTTCCTTCTGAGGAGTGGCTGGTGGGTTTGAACCACCAGCCTTCTGGTTTGCAGTCAAGTGCCTTAGGCACTACACTACCAGA
>NW_006929507.1:1731-5042 GCF_000298275.1 Orycteropus afer afer
AACCTTCTGGTTAGCAGTCACATGCCTTAGGCACTGGCATTTTGTTACAGGAGAACCTAATTTGCTGTGTAAACTTGTACCTAAAGCACAATTTTAAAATATATGGAAACAAACAAACAAAAACACAGTGAGATCCCGCTCCCCAGACTGTCCTGGGGTAAGGACGGCAGTGATATGTTCATGAAGCCACAGGAGTGTGTCCTTAATTTTTCACAGCTTGTATTCTAGAAGGTTTGAGTTAATCACTGAGATGGCCATGGTCAGGGTTAAGAACATGACTCAGACGTCAGCCTGCCTATTCGTACCTCAGCTCCACCACTTCCTTGGGCTCCTTCTGTGCCTCAGTGTCCCTAGCTTTCTCAAGGAGCATGGTGACCATAGCCACCTCATGGGACTGAGTGTGGCACACAGCACAGCGTGTGCACACAGAGAGGGGTCCACAGATGGTGGTGGCTGACTGGCCTCATTGTCACTGAGCACAGAGAGCCGGGAAGCATCCTGAGTGGTGGCTGAAAGCCTCAGCAAAGTGCTTACGCCAGGAGCAATGGCAATGGGCAAACAAGAACACTGGAATCCACCATTTCTTGGTGCCTCCTGGTGGTTTGCTGGGTGGTGAGTTTAGGAGGCACAGCTACTGCCTTGAGAGTGTCAGATGTATGCCAGGCAACTTCTGTACGTCACCTCCACTCCTCAACAGCACAGTCCGACCTGTAGCTGATGGGACGGCACAGGACCAGACAGTGTCGCATTCCTGTGCGTCAGGGGCCACCTGGACAGCAGCAGCAGTCCTTGCTCCATCCTGGGGGCAGGTGTTCTCATCCTGCTTTACTGACAGGCGGGGAACCAAGAGGTGGTACTGTCTCCCTGCTCTGTGGTGCTTGAGACTCGGAAGGAACTTCCAGCAGGCACTGTAGGGCGTGGACTTTAGGGTATGGACCTTAGGGCGTGCCTGCGGTAGGAAGAGGAAGGGGGTATGTGGGGAGGGAGGAGGAGAGCCCTGGCAGCGGTTGAGTCAGGGAGCATTGTACAGGGTGGGACAGTGGACCGGCCCCTGCAGAGGTCTGAGAGGAGGGGCAGGAAAGAGCGGCTGTGGGAGTTCCCTGCACTCAAGCGCAGAGGCTGGGCTTGTCCTGCGAATGTCACGCCTGTGGGCTGGGCCGACAGTGTTTGGACTTCAGTTGGGTTTTCTGTGGGACGCAGACCCCTGCTCCTTCCGCCGGTTGCTGCTGGGTCAGTGGTGAGCCCGTGTGTGTCAGCCAAGTACAGGTTCCAAGTCCAGTCCTCCCAGTGGCTGTGACTCAGGCAAGCTGCTCCCAGCTCTGAGCCCTGGTTCCCCCAGCTGTGCCTCACCAGGCTCAGTGAGGGTTAAACAGGATGACTGAGGGTGCCCAGACCCTGGGTTGCGGGGTCTCCCTCCGTGGGAGCAGCCTCTGGGGCCAACGCCTTTGGCTCCCACTCTCCTCATGACATCACTCAGCTCTACAGGACAGTCGCAAGGAATGCAGGCAAAGGGAGGACCAGCAGGGACAGCAGGAGACCCTGGTGCAAAAGGTCTACGCACTTGGCCGCTAAACAAACCACTCGAGGTCCTAGGCCACCCAGAGGCTCCTTGGAGCCACAGCCTGCTGATGTGCACCCAAAGGATCCGTCACCGAACATTCCGTGGAGCCCAGCTCGGCTGACATCCTAGATGCTCCTACATGGGCGCCTTCGCCCGTGCTGTCTCACTAACTCCTGGGGCAGCAGGGCTTCAGTGCCTCCCCTTGCTAAACCCACTGTGGTTTGTAAGGCTGCCATCTTCATCAGACTGCCTCAGCTTTCTCCCACAGAGCGCCTGGTGGGTTTGAACTACCAACCTTTGGTTAGCAGTCTAGTGCTTCAGCCACAGTGCCACCAGAACTGCCCCGTACCAGCTATGTCTGTTTGGGTTCTTGAATACCTTGCCTCAGTTTCCTCTATAGGACTTTGGATGTGTCTCTGTGTGAGAGCTCCCAGAAGGTGGGAAGGAAAGGGCAGTTAACTCTGAATTAGTACAACTCAGAGGTGAGGTGGCTTCCAGAAGCCCTGTATGTTGGCTCTGGCGTGCCGTGTGCACTTTTACGAAAGGTTGGCCTTCCTCGCTTGGTTTCACCAATGGCAGATTCGTTGTATGTCTGCTTGGGGGATGTTTACGTTGGGAGATGAGGAGCAAGCCCTCCTTCAGGACTGTGGGAGGGCGTCGGGTCAGCGTCAGACTGAACTCTGCGTAGCTCTCGTGAGCATCGGTGAGCAGCCGTTGTGACTAAACATTGGCTGTGGTCACGCAGACACCAGCAGAGCGTGCTCGGTGCTCATTGGCCAGCTGTGACTCGGGGACGTCACAGTTTCTGAGCACAGCACTGTGGTGTGGTCAGGCCCTAGACTGAGGGAATGTGATCAAACCGGGGTCTTCCCCGCTATGCCACTGTGTGATATTGGCCAGCCTCGTCCCCTTGCCGGTCGGCTAGAGCACACTTCCCTTCTGTGGCCCTCACAGCCAGTGTTCCTGGTTCTGTTCCACGGTGAGGCTTCCCTATGACTCCTCCCTCTGGAAAGTTATCTGCTGGGTGTTTTCAGTGCTGACCCCACTAAACCACTTCTCTGGGCTCTTGGCACGCGATAGGCGCTTCATAAATCCTCCTGGGTGTAACTGATGGGTTGTTAGTGTCTGAACCATGACTGGCTGTGGACGGAACTGAAGTCCTCCGCCTTTGCTCTGCACGCCTCAGGGCGTCTGAGTGCAGAGCAGAGCGTGTTCTCCCTGTGCCAGCGCCGGGGCAGTTGCCAGGAGGAGTGTCTGGGCCACCGAGACCCAGAGCCGGACCCTGGTGTCCCCAGGAGCCTGGAGCTGCGCTGCTCTGGGCAGAAGCCTCTGTGCCGCCGCAGCCTGGGCTGGGGCATCCTGGGAGGATCCGGCTGACCACAGAGAAGGAGGCTGCCAGCGGAGGTGAATGCAGGCCTGCCTCTCGGACAGCCTTGGGGTGGAATGGTACACGGGCCCTGTGATTCCGGAATGCTGACGTGTGCAGGAGAGGCTGACGTCAGGAGGAGCATGTGCGTCGTGGCCACATGACCCCATGTGTTCCTGTCTTGCTTGTGTCATAACCGTGAAGCCTGTGTGTTTCCGTCACGTGCATGTCATAGCCCCGCAATCATGTGTGTTGTAACCGTGCAGCCTTACGAGTTTCTGTCTTGTGCTTGTCCTGGTCACGCGACCCTGTGTGTTTGTGTCTTGCATGTGTTTGGGGTGCTTGGCTTTGAAGTACCATGTCTGTTCTTCACTTTTCCCCACT
>NW_006929508.1:0-648 GCF_000298275.1 Orycteropus afer afer
GAATTTTGGAAGAAAATACAAGAACAAAATGACAAATTAAATGAAAAATTAGAAATCATTCTAAATCTACAATAGAAATTCAGAAGATTAATACTAAATTGTCAGAAATAGATAACACGTCGGAAGGGCAAAGGAGAAGAATTGATGTGATGGAAGATAGAATTAATGAAATTGAAGACAAATACCTGAATACCTCTTTGGAAAGGGATCAATCAGAAAAAAAAAAATCAAAACAAAATGAAGAAAGCCTAAGGTTCATGTAGGATACCATCAAGAGGAACAACTTACGTGTCATTGGAATTCCAGAACAGAAGGAGAAAAACAAAACCACTGAGAAAATTGTCCAAGATTTGCTGGAGGAGAACTTCCCTGATACAATAAAAGAGAAGAATATATCCATTCAGGAAGTCCAACAAACCCCAAACAGGAGAGACTCCAAAATAAAATCACCAAGACATGACATCATCAAACTCATCAAAACCAAAGACAAAGACAGAATCCTGAATTCAGCACGGGAAAAACAAAAAGTTACCTATAAAGGACAGCCAGTAAAAATAAGCTCTGATTTTTCAGCAGAAACCATGCAAGTGAGAAGGCAATGGGATGGTATATATAAAACCCTGAAAGAGAAAAATTTTCAACCAAGAA
>NW_006929508.1:2272-4896 GCF_000298275.1 Orycteropus afer afer
CTGCTTATGCACAGGGAGACAGGTCAGGAGGCAGGAGTGTATGGAGGGATTGACACTGGGAAGAGGTAACAATGGTGAGGAAGTGGGAGGGGAGCTGTTGCATTGTGGTAAACTGTGGTCAGTGACATGGGACAAAGTATATGTGAACTGCTGTATGGAAAGTGAATTTGCCTGTAAATCTTCACCCAAATCACAATAAAAATAATAAATAAATAAATAAATAAATAAATAAATAAATAGGACAACCATTTGTGGACAAGTGTAAAATGATCTATATCTCATATCATATATAAAAACTAAACCAATGTATATCAAAAACCTAAATGTATAACCTAAAATTATAAAAATCACCAAAGAAAAAGTAGGGACAAACTTAGGGGCCTTCATTTATTACATAAATAAATAGACTATCAAACATAAAGAAAAAAAAAAAAAAAGAACCTGTGCTAGATGTCAGAAAGTTATAAAAATGAATAAAATATGGCCCTTGCCTGGAAGGATCATATGTAGAAATGTGTGATTATAAAAGAGATTAAAACATCTGGATTATTGGAGATAAATTTGTTTGAGGAGATGAGGAATGACATCTTACAACAAGTCATATTTTATCTAGACTTTGAAATAGCATGGTGATTTGATAGATGAGGAACATAGGAAATGCAAAGCCACAGATGAGTGAAAGGTGTGATATAGTTTAAAGATTCATAGTTTGATAAGACTGAGGGTTGAAATACATAAAAATATCAGCAGAGAAAATATGGGAGTTGTTGACTGACATGAGATCATAGATGCAATTGAAAGCACTATACAGAATTTTCGCTAAATTCAAAGAGCAATTTGGAGCCACTGATACTTTCTCAAATGGTAAGAGATGTTTGTAGCTTTAGGTAACACTTGGAACAGGAATGATTTGAATCTGTAGAAATATGGATGTAGATGAGAGGTGAAAAGACATTAGGGTTATTGTAGATATATGTTTTAATTAAGAGGTAGTGAAAAAGGGGAGGTGGATTTTCAACTTTTCTGATGTCTTTCCTCAAGAGAACTGGTAATGTTAAGAGAAAACCTGTCCAGACTTTCAGCCATGATATAGATAGCACCCAGACCAGTAGAGTTTGGGGTTGGCTGGTTTGGCTGTCTCCATGATCTTACTTCAGCCCATAATTACTCCCTCTGCTACTACTCTCTGGCCTCATGTGTCCACTTTGTTTGCTTCAGGCCTGTGAATACCTTTTCTTTTTTGAGTTTATCCTGTCTTTGTGAAACACTAAACTGACACTCTGCCAGAAAGTATAACAAAAATTGTATTGAAAGAATAGAATCATTTAAAAATGGGAACACATTTACAGATAGCCAAATATCAGTCAAATGTCTTAGGCACTATGCCACCAAAACTCCCGTTAGAACCTAAGAGGGATGTATATCAAGTCTTAGTTCACATCCTGATTGCCAAAATTTTCAAATTGTGTTTGAAAAGCAAATTGTGTTTCAAAATGTATAGTGAACAAAGGATTTGTACTCACAGGCATGTAGGGGAGGGGAAAAGTAGGCATGATAAAAATTACCAGTCTGTTAAACTACAAGTTTAAACATTATTAGTAAGCTTATTTGTTGCATTCTGAGATTGTTATATCTTGAGAGTTGTTTAACAAAGCATTCTGTCAGGGGGTAATTTTCTGTCACATCTGCAGTCTGTTTCCTTATCTTAACAAATTTAGTCTCTGGCTTAGTTACAAATTTAAAAAGGACTTGTAGAAGGTTGGGCAATCTACTTCCGTAGCGATACTGCCTTGGCAACCCAAGGAGGGGTCGCTAGGAGTCGAGTCTGACTCCACCGCACAACAACAAAACAACAACAGTAGAAATACAAAGGTGCTCTGGTGACTCAGTGCCTAACGCATATGACTGCTAACGAGGAGGTTGGCGGTTCAAACCCATCAGCTGTTTTGTGGAAGGAAAATAGGGCATTCTACTTCCGTAAAGATTTACCACCTGGGAAACTGAATGGGGGTTGCTATGAGTAGGAACTGACTTGATGGCAGTGAGTTTGGTTTTGTTTTGAGTGGAAATACAATGAGCTCTGGTGGCACAGTGCACCCACCAGCTGCTCTGCAGAGCAAAGATGGGACAATCTACTTCTGTAACCGTTTATGGCCTTGGAAACCCAGTGGGGGTCACTATAAGTCAGAATTGACATGGTGGCATTGGATAGTAGATAAACAGTGGAAAATCCTAGTGAGTGAAAATTTTGGAAATCAAGATGTGAACTAAGACTTGATATATATCCCTCTTAGGGTCTAATGGGAGCTCTGCTGGCATAGTGCCTAAGACATTTGACTGATAACCAGAAGCCTGGGGTTCAAGCCCTCCAGCCACTCCTCGGAAGGAAGATTGGGCAATCTACTTCCATAGAGATACAGCCTTAAAAACCCAAGGAGGGGTCATTAAAAGAGGAAAGTTGGATTTGATTAGACAGCAGTGAGTTTGGTGGTTTGTTTGGGTTAGGTGAATCTTATTCTTCAAAGTAACATCTTGCCCTTCAACACTTTAAAGAAGTCTTTTGTAACAGATTCATCAGTGCAATATGACATCTGATTTTTTTCTTTCTTTTTTTTTTAAATTTT
>NW_006929509.1:0-497 GCF_000298275.1 Orycteropus afer afer
AGATCCCATTCTTTAGGGATATGGAAAAACCAATCACTAACTTTATATGGAAAGGAAAGAGACATTGGATAAGCAAAGCACTATTGAAGAAAAACAGCAAAGTAGGAGGTCTCACACTGCCAGATCTCAAAACCTACTATACAGCCACAGTAATCAAAACTGTCTGGTATTGGTTTAATGACAGATACATAGACCAATGGAATAGAATTGAGAACCCAGAAATGGACCCATTGACCTATGGTCAGCTGATTTTTGACAAAGGGCCAAAATCCATTAAATGGGGATGACAATGTTTGTTTAATAAATGGTGCTGACAAAACTGGAGATCCATTTGCAGAAAAATGAAACAAGATTTGTACCTCATACCATTCGGAAAAACGAACTCTATATGGATCAAACACTTAAATGTGAAACCCAAAACTAGAGTGCTCCTCAAGGAAAAACTAGGGGCAAATTTAAGGGCTCTAAAGCCACTCCTTGGAAGGAAGATGGGGCAA
>NW_006929509.1:968-1460 GCF_000298275.1 Orycteropus afer afer
CGGCCAACAAACATATGAAGAAATGCTCACGATCATTAGCTATTAGAGAGATGCAAATCAAAACAACCATGAGATACCATCTTGTTCCAGCACTTGTTCCAGCAAAGTTCAACAAGACAGAAAATAACAAATTCTGGTGAGGATGTGGAGATATTGGGACTCTCATACACTGCTAGTGGGACTGTAAAATGGTACAACCATTTTGGCAAGCAGTATGGCAATTCCTTCAAAAGTTGGAACTAGCAATACCATTTGACCCAGCCATTCCATTACTAGGTATATATCCTAAAGAAGTGAGAGCCATGACAAGAACAGACATGCACACTGATGTTCATCGCAGCACTATTTACAATAGCCAAAAGATGGAAACAACCTAGGTTTCCATTAACTGAGGAATGGATATCCAAACTATGATACATACACACAGTGGAATAGTATGCAACCCTAAAGAATAATGTAGAATCAGCAAAGCACCACATAATGTGGATAAAC
>NW_006929509.1:1776-2353 GCF_000298275.1 Orycteropus afer afer
ATGGGTGGATAGATGGGTGGACAGGCTGAAATATTAGATATCTATATGAAATGGAGAGTGCACCTAAGAACATGTATAGGGTTGGCAGACAGTGGTCCAATAACTTTGTGTGTAAGATCTGAATCCCCAGGTATATAATGGGGCTGACAAGGGGCAAAGTTGTAGTCACTGCTTGGTCACAGCCAGCTACCCAGATGGACCGAGTAGTTGACTGTGTGCTCGGGATCATGGTCCCAGAGGACATCAAGCTCAATTGGCATAACATCCCACACAAATCATTGTTCCACCTTCTACTGTAGCTAGTAGAGACTGAGATCTTAAAAGCTTGCAAGCTGCCATCTAGATGCAACAATGGGTCTCTCTTTGTCCAGGGCCAAGAAGAATGAAGAAAACCAAAAATTCATGGAAACAATCAGTCCTAGTGACGGGTACACCATCCTATCTGCAGCCTATACGACTGTGAGACCAGAAGAAATAGACGGTGCTCAGCTACTACTGTCAACCACTTGGAAGAGGATCTTTGTAGGGGATCCTGGACAGACAGGGGGAACAATATGGAACAAAACTCAAAATCATT
>NW_006929509.1:2825-5120 GCF_000298275.1 Orycteropus afer afer
AAAAAAAAAGACTTAAAGACACAGTTAGGAACAGATCTCATCTATAACTTGGGGATTGCTGTAATTAATGTTGCTCATACCTAATTCCATTCCCATAATCCTCAGCTTGCTTTACTCCTCGAAAGGAATAAAGCATTATTTATATATTATTTCAAAAAAATATGTTTTTATAGATGTGCAGTTTGTTTTCTCTTTATTTCTCCTTTGCTTTTTCCATGAGCATTCTTTGAAAACAAATAAAGTATAGTAATTTGATTATCATTTTAGCAAAATACTTACATTCCTTAAATTTAGTTATCAAATATCATTCATGATGTTAGTTTCAAGTTAAGAAAAAATCAAAACAAAAGAACAAAACCTTAAACAGTTACCCCGAGTTTATAAGTCTATAGCAACTATGAATAAACTGCTAGAGGCAAATTTTTATTCAACAGAAATTCCACTCTGCTGTACTTTTTATTTAAAAAAAAAATTTAAACAAGTGTCACAATTATAATCTTTTAATTAATTTGGTACTCCATACAGAGCAGTTCTGAATGAAAGCTGATGGCTGCTTTTGCCATAGTGCCCAGAAGGATGCTTCTGTTTTGCCAAAAAATGTTCTGTCACTAATATGAAGCCTGTTGACAAACTGTTGTTTATGTGTTGTCAATGGGATGCCAAGTCAATTGTTTCACTACGGGAATCCTGGCTTGGCCCCGGTGGCTGTCTCAGTTTTATATACACACAGATACTTTTAAGGGAGGAAATAAAAGGTAAACATATATATAATTTTTATTTTTCACTTGTATTTGGTTCTTTCTTTAACTGAAGTTTCACTAAATAAGTGGTGATTAAGCAACTTTGTAAGGACTATAATTCACTGTAATTCTAAAGACATAGACATATGGTTGGCTTTTAATTTCTCTAGCTGTTAATTAAGAGGCTAATTGTACAAGATGGTTATATATATATAAACTTGCAAATTTTACCTTTTTCCCATGCTATTCAAAATTGGCAAAGTAGGAAGTTTATTAGAATTATTTATCCTTTACATCAGTAATCCTTGACTGGGGGTGATTTTGCCTTCCACAGAACATTTGGCAATGTCTAGCAGCACTCTGGTTATCTCAGCTGGAAGAAGGGTTACTGACACCTAGTGGGTAGAGCTCCTCAGAAGGAAGATGGGGCAATCTACTTCCGTAGTGATACTGCCTCGGAAACCCAAGGAGGGGTCGCTATGAGACAGGTCTGACTCGATGGCATATATCAACAACAACAACAGTGGGTAGAGGCCAGGGATGTTGTAAAGATCCTACAATGCACAGGGAAGTTTCCTGTGACAAAGAATTATCTAGTGCCAAAGGTCAATCAGGCCAAAGTTGAGAAACCTTAATCTATATGAAATGATAGATATTTGTCAAGAAGAGCATTAAAACCTTATAAAAACTTAGTACTATTTAGAGAAAATATATAGCTATTATGGCTAGAAATTTAAGGGAGGCACCTAAAGAAATGGGAATACAACCTATAACTGCCATATCAGGAAAAGAAAAACAAAAGAAGGAGAAATTAAGAAAATACTATCAGTTCACAAGGGAAATGAAGGGGGTATAAGTAGGAGAGTAGAAGCAAAGAAAAAGTAGTATAAATAAAAATCAAAAACCTTATTATGGAAATAATATCTACATACTGCTAGGAGCTCTGGTAGCGTAGTGCCTAAGGCATTTGACTGCTAACCAGAAGGCTGGTGGTTCAAACCCACCAGCCACTCCTCAGAAGGAAGGCTGGGCAATCTACTTCTGTAGTGATACTGCCTCAGAAACCCAAGGAGGGGTCGCTATGAGTTGGGTTCGACTCAACGGCACATAACTGCAACAACAGCAATTACAATACACAACTTTCCTTGCTGGAAGTGAAGATGATTTACTCATGAAGATAAAGGCTACAGCCTTCAGTATGGATTACACCTCAACATGGAAGAAAAAAAAAAGCTCGCAACTGGACCAATAAGCAACATTGTTATAAATGGAGAAAAGACTGAAGTTGTCAGGGATTTCATTTTACTTGAATTCATAATCAACACCAATGGAAGCAGCAGTTAAGAAATCAAACATATTGCACTGGGCAAATCTGTTGTAAAAGACCTCTTTGAAGTGTTAAGAAGCAAATATGTCATTTGAATACTAAGGTGAGCCTAACCCCAGCCATGGTGTTTTCATTTGCTTCATATGCATGTGAAAGCTGGACAATGAATAAGGAAGACCTAAGAAGAGTCAGCCCCAGGGTTACAGGTGAGGAGAGACAACTCAGGGA
>NW_006929510.1:0-578 GCF_000298275.1 Orycteropus afer afer
CAACCTTCCTTCCAAGGAGTGGCTGGTGGGTTTGAACCACCAGCCTTCTGGTTAGCAGTCAAGTGCCTTAGGCACTATGCTACCAGAGCTCCTTTCAATATTGCAACTCGAGGCTTAAATGTTTCTCCAATTCTTTCAGCTTGAGAAATGCTGAGCATATTCTTCCCTTTTGTTTTCAAACTCCATGTCTTTGCACATTTCATTATAGTAATTGGCTTTGTCTGCTCAAGCTGCTCTTTGAAATCTTCTGTTCAGCTCCATTATCTTGTCATTTCTTCCATTGGCTTTAGCTTCTCTCTGCTCAAGGGCAAGTTTCAGAGTCTCTTCTGTCATCCATTTTGGTCTCTTCTTTTCTCATCTTTTTAGTGATCTGTTGCTTTCTTCATGGATAATGTTCTTGATATCCTCCCACAATTCTTTTGGTTTTTGGTCATTGGTGTTCAATGCCTCAAATCTATTCTTTAGATGATCTCTAAATTCAGATGGGATATATTCAAGATCATATTTTGGCTCTCTTGGACTTATTTTAATTGTCTTCAACTTCAAGTTGAACTTGCATATGAGCAGTTGATGGTCTG
>NW_006929510.1:1292-2744 GCF_000298275.1 Orycteropus afer afer
TATTCACAAATTGGGCAGTAATGTGTCAAACAATGTTTCTTTGCTATTCATAAGGTTTTCCCTGGCCAATTCTTTGAGAAGTGGACGGCCTCCTCCTTCTTCCTAGTCTGTCTCAGTCTGTAAGCTGGACTGATACCTGTGCACCATGTGCATCCCCCTGGGTTTGAAACACCAGTGACTCAGTCTCAAAACTAACATTCACACGTCACCACTGTAGGACAAACTGACAGACAAGTTCGCCTCCCACTTGGAAACCTCTCTTACCACCCTTACCTGAGTGACTGTGACTGACTCCTCCTTTGTCCAGATTCCTAGGCCTTTTAATTCCCTTTCTCCTGGTCTCCCACCCTGCTGCTTCTGGCGTGCCTGAGTTCCCTCTCCTCACCTGTATCCCTGAGGCTGACTGCTCCTCTGTCCGGGTTCCTGTCCATAGATGGATGGGTCTATTTCTCTGTTTTGATTCTGTTTCATTGGTCTATCTATTTATCATTATACCCATACCATGCTGTTTTAACTACTGTATAGTAGGTTTGAAGATCTAGGACTGTGAGACCTCCCACTTTGTTCTTCTTCTTCAGTAGTGCTCTGCTTATCTGAGTTCTCTTCTCTTTCCATATGAAGTTAGCAATTGGTTTTTCCACATCCTTGAAAAATTGTATTGATATCTGGATTGGGATTGCATTAAATGTGTAGATTGCTTTGGGTAGGATTGACATTTTCACAATTTTCAGTCTACCTACCCATGAACAAGGCAGGTTCTTCAATTTATGTAGATCCTTTGTTGTCCTAGGAGCTCTGGGAGCATAGTGCTTAAAGCACATGACTGCTAACCAGAAGGCTGGCTGTTCAAACTCACTAGCCATTCCTCAGAAGGAAGGTTGGGCATCTGCTTCTGTAGTGTTACTGCCTCAGAAACCCAAAGAGGGACCACTATGATTCAGGTCCAACTCAACAGCACATAACAACAACAAAACTTGTTGTGTCCTGTAGCAGTGTTTTACAGTTTTCTTTGTATAGGCCTTTTGTGTCTCTGGTAAGATTTATTCCTAGATATTTTATCTTTTCAGTAGCTGTTGTCAAAGGTATTATTTTCCTTATTTCTTTTTCAGAGGTCTCTTTGTAGGTGTAGAGGAATCCAACTGATTTTGGCATGTTGACCTTGTATCCTGCCAGTTTCCTGAACCTCTCTATTAGTTCCAGTAGTTTTTTTGGTGAGTCTATTGGGTTTTCTATATAGGCTTATATCATCCACAAATAGAGATAGCTTTACTTCCTCTTTGAAAATTTGGATGCCTTTTATTTCTATTTCTAACCTTATTGCCCTGGCCAGGATTTCCAATACAATATTATATAGGAGTGGTGATAGAGGTCATCCCTATCTGGTTCCCGTTCATAAGGGGAATACTTTGAGTCTTTCTCCATCAATAATGACATTGGGCATTGGCTTTGCAT
>NW_006929510.1:3954-5385 GCF_000298275.1 Orycteropus afer afer
AATTTTCCTGGTATGATTAAAGATGAGAATATATTCATTCAAGAAGTCAAATGAACCCCAAACAAGATAGGCCCAAAACAAAATCACCAAGACATATTATCATCAAACTCACCAAAACCAAACACAAAGAATTCTGAAAGCAGCACGGGAAAAATGAAAAGTTACCTACAAGGGGCAACAAATAAGACTAACTTCAGATTTCCTGGCAGAAACCATGCAGGTGAGAAGACAATTGGATGGTATATATAAAAGCCTGAAAGAGAAAAATTTCCAACCAAGAGTTATACCCAACAAAATTGTCCTCAAACATGATGGTGAAATTAGGACATTTCCAGATAAACAGAAATTAAGGGAATTTGTTAAAACCAGAGTAACCTTACAAGAGATGCTAAAGGGAACCCTTTGGACAGAGAAGCAACAATAGCCAACAACAACTGACCATTAACACACATGATAATATAACCCAGAAACCAACCCAACTATGAAAGTATCCAGAGTAAATAAGCCTACAAGATTGTAAACAAGAATCAAGAATCAAGCCTACAAGATTGTGAACCAGAGACATCAATTGACAAATGAGGACAACTATAGGACAAAAAGGGGGAAAAAAATTGTATAGTTACAGAACTTCTAAATGGTAGGGAAGTCAAGAAAACTACAAGATAGATTGGACTGGTCTAAACTTGGGAAGAAAACTATAAATCACAGGGTAACCTCAAAGAAAAATGATAAACCTTCAAATCAAAATAAAAAAAGCGGACCTGCACAAATATTTGGCAAGTACTAACACAATAACTATAAAGGAAGTGATAACACAATTCAAAAGCAAAATGCTCTCAGCACAGAAAATTATATGGAACAAAGAAATCAACACCATGAAAAAGCACATAACAAAAATGACAGCAACAAATTTATACTTGTCTATAATTACATATCTGGCAAGGGGCTTATCTCTAAGATTTATAGAAAACTCCAACACCTCAGCACCAAAGGAATTAACAATTCAATTGAAAAATGGGCAGAAGACATGAATAGACACTTCACCAAAGAGGATATTCAGACAGCCAGCAAATACATGAAGAAATGCTCATGATCACTGGCCATCAGAGAGATGCAAATCAAAACAACAATGAGATACCATCTTGCCCCAGCACTAATGGCAAAGTTCAACAAGACAGAAAATAACAAATGATGATGAGGATGTGGAGCAATTGGGACTTTCATACACTGCTGGTGGGACTGTGAAGTGTTACAACCACTCTGGAAAGTAGTATGGATATTCCTTAGAAAAATGGCATTGGAGATTCTATTTGACCCAGCAATCTCATTACTGGGCATATATCCTAGAGAGGTGAGAGCCAGGACAGGAACAGATATATGCACACTCATGTTCATTGCAGCACTATTTACAATAGCAAAAAGATGGAAACA
>NW_006929511.1:0-5071 GCF_000298275.1 Orycteropus afer afer
TGTGGGGCTGGCACGGGATCGGGCAATGTTTTGTTCTGCTGTGCATGGGGTCACTATGAGTCGGAAACGACTCGACGGCACTTAACAACAACAACAACAAGAAGCATTTATTGAACATTTACTATTTTCTTTCCATACATTGTTTCATTTAAAAATTATAATGATATCTAAAAAATTAGTAGCCAATTTTCTTTTAATGTTTACTATGTGCCAAGTATTCTTCTAAACACTTCACTAGTAGTAATTTATTTAATCTTCAAATCAATCTATAAAAGATAATTATGATTATTATCCTAATTTTTCAAGAAAGGAAACTGAGGCACAGAGCTGCTAGTGTGTGGTGAGGCCAACATTGAAAGCCAGGCATTCTGATTCCAGAGCCTGCAGGATAAGCCTTCCTTCCCTTCCCTCCACTCTACAGGCCCAGTGAGGAAGGAAATCAGGACTTCCAACCAGTTCATTGCAGATCGATCCCCTGCTGAGAATTTGCATTTCTACCCCAGATGTACTGAATATCAGAATCTACCTTTGAACAAGATATGCCAGTGATTCTTTCATTAACAACTCAGTATTTTATTTACAAAGGGGTTCATATTTGTTGTTTGTACTGCCCATGTAACTCTCTCTGTCTTTCTCATCCTCAATGCTGCCATATTGGTCACTCACATTTGGTACATTGCCCTTCTCTTCACCCAAATGCCAGTGATTCTTATGGGATCTGTAAGACTCACTCAAGCATCTTGTTAAAGTGTGTAGATTCTGATTCAGTATATCTGGGATTGGAAATGCAAATCCTCAGGAAGGGATAGAACTGGAATTAACTGGCTCAAAGCCCAGAAAGAAATCTTATTCTCATTATTTAGTTGAAGAAAATAAGGCTTGGATAGAGTAAGTACATTGTTCAAAGTCACAGATGTTAAGTAGTATAACAGGGATTTGAACTGAAAAAATATAACCACTTCAGTCTCTCAAATTTTTGTGCTTCGGTGTCCTCTCAGGCTTATGTAACTCCATTACATTCCCTTGTCTCTTGAATAATTTTAAGGCTTCAGGTGGAAAAGCTTCAGTGCTTTTCATTTATTTCTTTTGAATTTGCATATTTATCATTTATTTCTAAAGTGTATATAGAAATAAGAATATCTGGCTTAAACAGGAAGTTATTAGTAAAAAGACATCAATTTAAGTGTTCTCAAAAAGAGTTCTCAAAAGTGCAAATACTTTTTTCCTCTTAATTTTAAAGTTCTTCTCAATTAACTTGGCTGAATGTTGGCCATAACTGATAGCTTTCCTCCCAATTTCTTATTACAATTTTCCTGGAGATAAACAAAAGATTAAAAGTGGAAACTAAAGCTGAGAGGAAACTAAAGCTCCTAAAGAAGGAGCTCTGGTAGCATAGTGCCTAAGGCATTTGATGCTAACCAGAAGGCTGGAAGTTCAAACCCACCAGCCACTCCTGGGAAGGAAGATTGGGCAATCTACCTCTGTAGTGATACTGCCTTGGAAACCCAAGGAGGGGTCGCTATGAGTCAGGTCCAACTAGGCGGCACATAACAACAACAACAAAGCTGAGAAGACCAATCAGATTTTCCACTACTTGTATCATTCAAAGGTTTGTACAAAGAGCACGTTTTTTAATTAAAACTTCCATACTCCACAGCCTGAACCAGAGCAGGACAGGTGCTCCTGAAGGAGACTCAACATATTTCTGACTCATACATCCTGTTACTCTGATACACCGGGTTGACATTAACCTAAAAATAAGGCATATTTCCCAATTTTTGAACCATTAAAAGCCAGACTTCTGCCTTCCATCCATCAATCAATATCTCTTTTTTGTTTTTGTCAGTTGCTTCAGCTATTCATCTATGGCTGGAGTAGTGATAGAAGATGAAGTGAAGAAAAGAAGAGTGTTGGAGAAACAATTTAGTAGCTTTCACTGGAAAATGCCACTTGCATCCAGGGGACTTGAATGCCAGGTATGCTATTTCCAGATGAGAAAAGGGTAGGGTTAGGCTGACAGTATAGGAGATCTTCCCTAGATAAACATGAAGAAGAAGAAGAAGAAGAAGAAGGAAGAGGAGGAGGAGGAGAAGGAGGAGAAGAAACAAACAAGAAAAAAAAACAGTTGTCATCAAGTATATTCCAACTCATGGCGAGCCTATGTGTTTCAAAGTTGAATTGTGTCTCATGGGTATTCATACTGTGACCTTTTGGAAGCAAATAGCTAGGCCTATCTTTTGGGATGCTTCTGGGTAGGTTTGAATGGCCAACCTTAAGCTCAGCACTTAATCATTTGCACCATCCAGAGATTACAGGTGAATGCCCGATTTCATAGATTGAATTAGGTTCTACATGTCAATCTTATTCTCCAAGCTGATTGGAGTACTTGTAGTATCCTGATCCCCATGATGAGGCCAGTGCATCTGTCCCCTAGGTTGAGAGCTGAACCCTTCTCCAGTGTTGACAGGAGATGACTCCTCTGGAAATTCAGGGATGATTATGCCCTCCGTACAGAGTTGACCTTCCGGCAATGATTGATCAACACCATGCAAAGAGCCAGAATGCTTGCCAATACTGTGGCAATACTGTGGTACTGTTCACACTCCAGAGCTCCTGTGAGGTTAGACTAAGGCTCAACTTCAGCTGAACTCATATATTTGCCTAGCTTCTTCCTTGGCCTTATCCTGTGTCCCTTACTCCCTTATAGGTTTTAACTGTAAGTACTCTCACTAGATCACTTGCACAAGAATCTCCATCTCAGGCTTTGCTTCTAAGATAATCTCCTGAACTAACACTTATTTTGAGGTACATTTAATATCTTGGAGTCCCTAGGTGGTGCAAATGGTTAACAAACTTGACTGCTAACTGAAAGATTGGAAGGTCAAGTCTATCCAGAGATGCCTCAGAAGAAAGACCTGGTGATCTATCTCAGAAAAAATCAGCCATTGAAAGCCCTGTGTAAAAGAAGGAAACCCTTTTAACCTTGAACCAAAAGTGAGATTACCTGTTAGCTAAATAACAGAGTGGCTCATAAAATAAAGAATATAACCCATGAGTACTGTACTTCCTCAAAAAAAATCATCTATAGAAGATCAAATGGCCAATAATCACTCTAAGCAAAGATGAGAAGCTAAGGGGACAGGAAAAGTAGATTAATGGAAATGGAGCAACTGGAACAGAATTAATGAGAATGCTGACACATTGTGAAAAATGTAACTAATGTCACTGGATAATTGTGTAGAAGTTGTTAAATGAGAACCTAATTTTCTGTGTAAATTCTTACTGAAAACAAAATAAAATATTACTTAGAAATAAAACTCTATGGAGAAGTTCTACTCTGACACATATGGGGTCACCATAAGTCAAATCAACTTGACAGCAACTGGTTTAAATAACGATGACACAAAAACCTTTACATAGGTAGGCTTTTCTCATTTGATAGATTTCAAGTTAAATTGTAAAAAGTACAGATACAGGATATTTTGTGGTTCTTGGAATGTAGTGCCAAATTATTTTTCCACAGGGTTTGTTCAAATTGTATTACTACCAGCAACATTTCAAAGAACAAGTAAGAACAAAGCAGCCAGTGGTAGGAATCATTATTTCAAAATGATGCTTGCTAATGAGGTAGAACATGTCTCCATATTTGTTTACTAATTACCTATCAACTTATATGGATTTCAAATTGAAGAAGAAAATTTCATGTCAGGTTTCCAAATGTTTCAACATCACTAGATTAATCTTCATACATGAAGAAAGCAAAAGGTTACTAAAAAGAAAGAAAAAAACAAACTGGTTATCAGACAGGACTCTGGAACTTGCTCTTGAAGGTAGTGTAGCTAAAGTGAAGAAATGATGAAGTAAAAGAGCTGAGTAGAAGATTTCAAAGGGCAGCTCACAATGACAAAGTAAAGTGTTAGAATGAATTGTGCAAAGACCTAGAGGTAGAAAACCAAAAGGGAAGAACATGCTTAGCTTTTTTCAAGCTGAAAGAGCCAAAGAAAAAATTCAAGCCTCAGGTTGCAATACTGAAAGATTCTGTGAGCAAAATGTTGCATGATGAAGGAAACATCAAAACGAAGAATACACAGAGTTACCATATCAAAAAGAATTGGTCGACATTAAGCCATTTCAGGAGATAGCCATTTCAGGAGATGATCAAGAACTGATGGTATTGAAGGAAGAAGTCCAAGCTTCACTGAAGGAATTAATGAAATTGTCAAAGGATTTCATTTAGTTGGATCCACAATCAATACCCATGGAAGGAGAAATCTAGAAATCAAACAACATCTTACATTGGGCAAATATTTTGCAAAAGACCTCTTTAAAGTGTTGGAGAAAAGCAAAGATGTCACTTGGAGGACTAAGGTGCACCTGACCCAAGTTACAACTTTTTTCAGTTGCCTCATATGCATGGCAAAGCTAGAAAGTATATAAAGAACAAAGAAAAATGGATGCCTTTGAATTACAGTGTTGGCGAAGAATATTAAATATACCATGGACTACCAGAAGAATGAACAACTCGTGTCTTAGAAGAAGTGCAGACCGAATGCTCCTTAGAAGGGAGAATGGTGAGACTTCCTCTTACATCCTTTGGACATGTTTTCAGGAGGGACCAGTTCCTGGAGAAATACATATTGCTTGGTAAAGTAGAGGATTGGTGAAAAAGGGGATGACTCTCAACAAGATGGACTGACACAGTGGTCGCAACAATGGGCTCAGGCATAGCAAGGATTGTGAGGATGGAAAATGATCTGTTTTGCACAGGGTCACTATGAGTCAGAACAGACTCAGAGACAGCACTAATAACAGATTGATTTCAATGTGTTTGAGAACTTGTTAGTTCCATGTAAAACAATTCCAAGTTTAAAAAATGGACAATGTCATCAGGATATTTTTTCCTGTTCTACAAGGCTAAAGTAAAGCAGATGTGAGACTAGCCTCAAATCTCTTAGACTGTATTATTTGTCAATGAATGTTAACTCTTGAATCTACATGTAAAAGAATGCTGAAGAAAAAAATGGAACAGTCACTAAAATTACTTTTCAACTCCTTTAAATATATATATATA
>NW_006929512.1:0-1676 GCF_000298275.1 Orycteropus afer afer
ACAAATATTGTATTAGTCCATTATTGTAAAAAGTCAAGGAAAGTTTTGTATATGGAAGGAAATTTTCTTTGTTGGTTACCAGGGGTGGGAGGGTAGGGTAGGGAAGGCACACTGTTAGATAGGTAGAGACAAGTATTGATTTGGGTGAAGAGAAGAGCAATGTACCAAATGTAAGTGATCAACATGGTGGCATTGAAGGAGAGAAAGACATAGAGAGGTACAGGGAAGGTACAGACAACACAGATGAACCCTTTGTACATACAGTACTTCATTGTCAGTGAAGGCAAACATGTGTATATGGGTGGATAGATGAGTGGACAGGCTGAACTATTAGGTATGTCTGTGGAGCAGGGAGTGTGCCCAAGACCCTGTATAGGGAAGGAAAAAAAAAGTAAAAAAAAAAAAAATACATGTGTTATAAATCCTAACCTCTGTGCCTGTGGTATAACCCCACTTGGGAATGAGTTTTTATGTTAATGAGGTAGGATTAGCTAATCTGTTACAAGAGATGAAACAAGCAGATTAGACAAGTAGAGATAGGGGAAGAGAGATGGCATGAAGACATGAAGATCACCCAAGAACAGAAGCTAAAAGAGACAAAGACTTTCCTCCAGAGCTGATAGGGTGCTAACACCTTCCCTGAAAGCCAGTTCCCTGAATTTAGACTCCTAGCCTCCTACACTGTGAGAAAATAAATTTCTGTTTGTTAAAGCCACCCATTAATGTATTTCTGTTATAGCAGCAGTAGATAACTAAGACACTCATGGAACTTCTTGGAGTAGGGCACACCCACTTCCCTTCCACTGGCATGCAATTAATGTAAACTCATGTCTCCATGACTTCCAGGAGGATTCACTGCTTTTCCCAGTCCTGGGGCTTTTCAAGTAAACACATATTAGATTTCACTTCAACTAACCATGATTTCCCTGGACAAAGGAATGGATACAGTCAAATTAGGTTTGAATACAATTTTAATCCACTAATCAATGGTCTGTTTGTTTTGAGCCCAGATGGTATAAAAAATAGAAGCTTTGGGCTTATATAAGCTGCTTTGTTACTTCTTCTTCCTCCCACAACACTAGGATTTGGGAACAGAAGGAAGATGAATTGGGAAGGAGAAAGGCATATTAAGTTAGATTGGGGCTGACTCACTTGTCCTTGGAAAAAAGACATCTCTCAAAAGGCAGTATAGGGCCTGTGCAACTCTGGGCTCTTGGCAGGCAAATTTGACAGCTGAAATATTTGTGGAACTCCAACTCAGAGGCAGAAGATTTCGGAGGTCTTGGATCATTATGGAGTGGCCAGAGTGAATATTTTAACACAAATAGGTATATCCATGATGTAAGACAGTGATAGCCAGAAATTTTAACTATAAGTCCCAGCTACTATACCTTTTTCCTATATTGGGTGTTCTGTCTTGTATATCTAGAGCTATCTGTTATGACAAATGGTTTTCACTTAGTATGCTGCTCTGGATGCTTCAAATACAAACTTTAAGACAGGGATTGGATTATACAAGTGATGAAAGATCTGAGAAACTAAACAGACATGAGGCAACCAATCCAAAGTTAATTAGCAACAGCAAGAAACAAAAGAATGAAACAGTGTTACTGGAGTGCAGTGGACAAAGCCAGCTGGAAGAAATTTTAACCTTGGGGTGAGGGTAGGAGTGGGAT
>NW_006929512.1:2766-3483 GCF_000298275.1 Orycteropus afer afer
TCCTTGTTTTTCTTTTTGCATTTTACCACTTTTTTTCCTCATTATTCTCCTACTTTACCTCTTTTCTCTTATTGCCGCCTCCCCCAGATATTGTGTTGTTTTTTTCTTTCTTTCTTTCTTTTCTTTTGTTTTTTCTTTTTTTTTTTTGGTGATTGTTCCTATGTGTTTATGTGGCTTGTCTTTTGTACGCTTGCTTTTACTTTTGTGATGGTTTTTCAATCACTGTTTTTGTCTAACTGAGTGGAAGACAGCAGCCATGCCCATACAAGGCAACCACACCCACACATCCTGCATCTCCACTTACTGAGTGAGAGCCACCACTTCCTTCTACACCAACTAGCCAATGATAAATGGCCACCAAGAAGAGCTTGACTCACTCTTAACTGCACTCACAAACAATTAGCAGAGATCAATATACAATAACATCACAATGAGTCAGAGAAAACAGACCATCACTGACCACACAAAGAAGCAAGATAAAGTGGCAGAAACAAGGGAGCAGGATACAGACTCAGAACACATCCCCAAAGAAGAAGCAGCATTGGAATTCCCTGATAAGGAATTCAAAAGAATTATATTTAGTTACCTTCAACCAATGGAGAGACAGATCAAGGAAAACACTGACAAAATTAGGGAAAACACAGACAAAATCATACAACAATTTTAGAAGAAAATAAAAGAACAAAATGACAAAATAAATGAAAAATTAGAAATGAG
>NW_006929512.1:5618-6059 GCF_000298275.1 Orycteropus afer afer
ACACACACATCTTAGAGACAAAGACAGAAATAGACTTAAAATCAAAGGTTGGAAAAAAATTTATCAAACAAATGGCAACCAAAAAAGAACAGGAGTGGCAATGTTAATTTCTGATCAAATTGACTTTAAGCAAAACCATCATAAGAGACAAGGAAGGACATTTTTAATAATTATAGGATCAATTGAACAAGAAGATATAATCATAATAAATATCTATGGACCCAATGAAACAGCCCCAAAATACATAAATCAGACTTTAACAGAATTGAAAAGGCAAATAGATGACTCCACAGTCATAGTAGGAGATGTTAATACACCACTTTCAATGAAAGATGGAACAATTGGAAAGAAAGTCAACAAAGACGTGGAAGAGCTAAACAATATAATCCAACAACTTGACCTTATGGACATCTACAGAGCACTTCCCCCAACAACAGCACA
>NW_006929513.1:0-1267 GCF_000298275.1 Orycteropus afer afer
GATTAATATGGGATACAATACCTTTACTAGTGTCACAGCTTGGTTCCAATATAAGGGTACTTTCCCTGGGGTGTGGTCTGCATCACTTTTTATCTTGCAAGAGATAAAAGGAGAGAGAAGCAAAACAGAAGGAGGATCCTGACTAAAACAAGACAGAAGAGTCAGGAATGGAACATGTCCTTTGGACCTGGGTTCCCTGAGTTGAGAATCTCCTAGACCCACAGGAAGATTGATACCAACACACATGGAAATCCCCAATGAACACCAGGCCGATAGATGTTGAAAGAGACAAGGACTTTTCCATAGAGCCAACAGAGAAAGAAAACCTTCCTCTAGACCCAGTGCCCTGAATTTTTATTTCTAACCTCCTAAACTGTGAGAATAAATTTCTGTTTGTTAAAGCCATCTACTAGTGGTATTTCTATTACAGAAGCACCAAATACTAAGACAGAATTTGGTACCAGGAGTGAGGAACTGCTCTAACAGAAATCTAAAATGTGGGAGTAATTTTGAAACTGGGTAATGACTAGAGGCTGAAAGTGTTTTTAGGCACCTAATGGTAAAAGCCTATATTGCCTTGAAGAGAATGTTGGTGGAATTACACATATCAAAGAAAATTCTGATGAGGAATTAGAAGGAAGTAAGAAGAGTTGTAACACCAGAGACCACACAGATGGTGAGAAGCAGTGGCAGGAAACTGGCAGTAGCAGAACCAGGAGACTGGCATGAGATGGTATAGGAACTGACTCAGAGTGAGAAAGATGAATCCCTTTGGACAAGAGACTTGCTGGTGGAATGGGGTCCCTCCAAACACTTGTCAACAGACTTAGGCTTGCTGATCCACAGAGTGAGAGACCTGAATGCTTTTGGGCCAAGGTTTACTGGTGGAGTAGGTGACTCAGGGCACTAATTGGTAGAGGTAGAGCGTTTTTTAACACTTTCCTGAGCAGGGTAAAGACTGGGCCAGCCCAAGAGGTCTGAGAAACTGAAAGGCCAAGAGACCAAGAGGCCAAGGAACCAAGAAGCAGAAGCTGAAGAGACAAGGAGCATGGGAAGAGGGGTTGTCTCAATCTCAAAGGGTAGGGCCATAACATCTGAGGTTCAAAGGATGGAATTACAGCCTGCTGGGTCTCAAAGAATGGGGCCATATCCTCCTAGATTTCAAAGAGTCAGATCTTTACCAACTCACTTCAGAAGTTTAGGACTGCCATTCATGAGAGCCAGGAGGATGAGATCAGATCTGCTGCCCAAAGCTGAAGGCGTTGAG
>NW_006929513.1:3822-5021 GCF_000298275.1 Orycteropus afer afer
AATTAATCTCTCCTCTTCCCTCCCTATTCCAGTAACCTATTAGGTGAGTTCCCTTTCCCAAGCAAACCCTTCTCTGTCTTTTTACAGTAATGGGCTCATATAGTACTTGTCCTTCTGCAATTGACTTGTTTCACTCAACATAATGTCTTCCAAGTTCATCCACATTGCAAGATGATTCATGCATCCCTCATTGTTCTTTAATGTGGCATAGTATTCCATTGTGTGGATATACCATAACTTGGTTATCCACTCATCTGTTGATGGACATTTAGGTTGTTTCCATCTCTTTGCTGTAGTGAACTGTGCTGCAATAAACATAGGTGTACATATGTCTGTCCGTGTGCTCTCCCTCACCTCTTTAGGGTATATTCCTAGTAATGGAATTGCTGGGAAGATATACAAGCTCATGTGTTTGTTGGCTGCTTGTGTATGTTCTTGTATATCTTCTTCTTGTATATAAATGGTACTTCTATTTTCAGTTTTTTAAGGAAACATACCATTTGCTGCAATGGTTGTACCATTTTACAATCCCACCAGCAGTGCACAAGAGTTCCAATCTCTCCACAACCCCACCAGCATTTTTTACTATCTGATCTGTTGAACTTTGCTATTATTTCTGGGGTGAGATGATGTCTCATTGTTGTTTTGATTTGCATCTCTCTAATGATTAATGATTGTGAGCAATTTCTCATGTATTTGTTGGCTTGTATATCTTCTTTGGTGAAGTGCCTGTTCAAGTCTTTTGCCCATTTGTGAATTGGGTTATTTGTCTTTTTAGTGTTGAGATGTTCAAGTTTTCTGTAGATTTTGGATATAAGTCCTTTGTCAGATATGTCATTGGCAAATATTTTCTCCCAATCTGTAGGTTCTCTTTTTACCCTTTTGATGAAATCTTTCGATGCACACAACAATTTAATTTTTAAAAGGTCCCAGTCATCTAGCTTCTCTTCTATCTCCTGCACATTCTGGGTTAAGCTTGATAGTCTATTTATGCCATAAATTAGAGCTCCTAGATTTGCCCCTATTTTATCTTTGATGAATTTTATAGTTTTGCATTTTACATTTAAGTCTTTGATCCAGCTTGAGTTTATTTTTGTTTATGGGGTGAGGTACGGGTCTTGTTTCATTTTTCTGCAGGTGGAGATCCAGTTTTGCCAGCACCATTTGTTAAAGAAGCTATCCCTCCAAAGGCTTTGGGC
>NW_006929514.1:0-1133 GCF_000298275.1 Orycteropus afer afer
TTATGATCTGAGAAGATGCTTTGCAGTATTTCGATGTTTTTAAATTTATTAAGGCTTTCTTTATGGACTAACATATGGTTTATCATGGAAAATGTTCCATGTGCACTGGAGAAGAATGTATATTGTGTTGCTGTTTGGTGAAGTGCTCAGTAGATGTCTATTAGGCCCAGTTGGTGTAGTGTATTATTTAGCTCTTCTGAATCTTTATTGAGTTTCTTTCCAGTTCTATTTTTTAAAGAAAATGGTGTATTAAAGTCTCCCACTATGACTGTGGAGTCATATATTTGGCTTTTCATCTCTTTTATTATGATTTATGTATTTGGGGCTCTTTCATTGGGTCCATATATATTTATTATGCTTATATCTTCATGTTAAATTGATCCTTTAATCATTATATAATGTCCTTCCTTGTCTCATATGGTGATTTTTGTCTTAAAGTAAATTTGATCAGAAATTAATATTGCCACTCCTACTCTCTACAGTTGCTCTTTCCTTGATATATCTTTTTTCAACCTTTGATTTTTAGTCTATTTTTGTCTTTATCTCTAAGGTGTGTCTCTTGTAGGCAGCATATTGATGGGTTTTGTTTTCCTATGCAGTCTGCAACTCTCTTTCTCTTGAGTGGCACATTTAATCCATTAACATTCAGTGTAATTATTGATAAGTATGAATTGGTTGTTGTCATTTAGGTATGTGTTATTTCATGGGGTCCCTGGTTTCTTTGTTCCATATTATTTTCTGTGCTGAGCTCATTATGTTTATGAATGCTGTTATCATTTCCTTTCTTGTTTTTGTTTTAGTGTTTACTGAGTATTTATGCTTGTCTTCTTTTTCATTGTGATATGAAGGTTTATCAATTTTCTTTGAGGTTACCCTATGATTTATAATTTTTTCCCTGAGTTTAGAACAGTCCATTCTGTCTTGAAACTATATTAACTTCCTCACCAATTAGAAATTCTGTGACTACACAGTCTTTTCCCTCTTTTTGTTTGTAGTTATCCTCACTAGCCATTAATGTCTCTGGTTCCCTGTTCACAATCTTGTAAGCTCATTTTATTTTGGCTATGTCCATAGCTGTGGTTTCTGGGATATGTCATCTTGTGTATTAATGGTCTATTGATATTTGCTATTTT
>NW_006929514.1:2725-3566 GCF_000298275.1 Orycteropus afer afer
GTCATGTAGTGCAGGTTCGGAGAGTTCTTGGCATTATTGGAAAGCAGAATCTCTTCTTAAGCCCCTGGAATCTAGTAAAGTGCTATCTCTTTAGGTTGTCTCTAGGTACTGGTTATGTGTTGATTTGTTTTGTCTTGGTTTTATGGTTTAATATTTTGAAAATGTGAAGCTGGTATATTTTATTTTATTATTGGTTCAGGTGTGTAGGGTCGCTCTGCTGTTTTCTTTGTGATAGTGGAACCATTGAGTGTACTGTGGATATTTGTTTCTGTTTTTCGTAAAGGGGATTTAGAGTTTGAAGCGGGAGGTTTTATGGTAATTGGCTGAATATGGTTTCTTCTTTTGAGTGAGTGAAGTTATTGGGAGAGAAGTTGGGAGCAGAAGAAGGGAAGCTTGGTATAGCTGGGGTCTCTTTCTAGGACTGTGAGAAGACTATTATTGATGATGTATTTATTTGCAAGACTGCTGCTCAACCTCAGGAAAGATTCCTATTGTTAGAGCGTAGCAAATTTCCACCAATTTCAGGCACAAACTCCCCGCCTCCGTGGCACCACAGAGCCAAAGAATGGCTCCAAAGCAATATTCACGGGACCAAACTCAGCTGCGGTTTCTTCACTTTCTGTGTTCCATCTGCCTGTGGTGCTGATGCAATCATGCCAGATAGCTAATGGAGTTTTTCTGTGATACCGCCCACCTGTGGCACCAAAGATGCATGCAATTTCAGCTGTGTTGGAGTCAGGAGAGTACCTGCTAGTGACCTGTGGTCCCGATATCTGTGGCAAAGAAAAGCACTGTGTTTCCCAGTCTGACGCAAGCCCGCTCTGTGATCCGCTGGGAGGGG
>NW_006929514.1:4332-4907 GCF_000298275.1 Orycteropus afer afer
TGCACACTCAGTTGACTCCTTTTCTTTAACTTCCCTAGCTTTGGTTTATTTTCCCTTTCCTTTTATTTCTTTCTTTTCATATTTCCCACAACTTATTTATTTTAGCTTTTTTCTTATTATTTTTTTCTTTACTATTCTTTCTTTTGCTTTATTTTCTTCTCCCTTTCCCAGATTATGCTCCGCCCCCCCCCCTTTTTCTCTGGTGTTCCATTTTTCTCTCTCTGTTTCTTTTTTTTTTGCTATTTTCCTGGTATTTGTTTAATTTTCATGTTTTTTTCTTTGCTTTTAATTATTATTTTCTTTATTATTGCGCTGTTTGTATTTCCTGTTCTCTTGTTTTTATTATTTTTTGTTTTCATGTCCAACCAGGTGAGAGTCACCAACTGAAAGTACACTATCCAACAACACCCAAACTTGCTTCAGCCATACCATCTGAGTGAACACCACTACCTGCTTCACCTAATGATAAATGGTAGACTATAGTCAACAGAAGCACAATCTTCCCTCAACTACTACACAGGAACAGAGAACAGAAAATTCTGCAAACACTCACATCCTCACTCATACCCACCAGG
>NW_006929515.1:0-1469 GCF_000298275.1 Orycteropus afer afer
CCACTCCTCGGAAGGAAGATGGGGCAATCTACTTCCGTAGTGATACTGCCTCGGAAACCCAAGGAGGGGTTGCTATGAGTCGGGTCTGACTCGACAACACATAACAACAACAACAACATATAAAATATATTATAAAATTGGAATCAAAGAGATGCAGCTTAAAAATGTAGGGGAACAAAGATTGCATATAAGTGTGTCAAATAATATTACCAGTATGTTGTTTTTCTGGATGATGTTGTGTTTGTAGTACTTGTCAGCTTTTAAAAATGTATAATTTGTTGTGATTTTTTTCTTAGTCAAAATTAATGCTCAATTTTGTACCTAGTTTTATATTTATAATTGTGTATCATTTTTCTTAAAGTAAGCCCCAAAATCATATAAGTTTCAGGCTCCACAAAACTCTATATGTATGAAAGCATAAATAGTATGTTTTTAAACTTCTCATAGATGCAAAATTTCTTTATCATTCTGCAAGTTTATTTTTCCTTAAAATCTTCCCAATATTTATATATGTTAATGCTTATTGGTTTTATAAATATAATAAAGTATCTGTTCTTTTTGTGCATACTTAGGTTTTTTTAATTTTTCACTATGAGAAATGATGCTGTAACGGATGTTCTTGTACATGTCTCCTTATGTATAAGAAATTTTCTAGGATATATTCCTCCCTACCAGGGAATTTCTGTGTCATAAAGGGTACATGGTTTCTATTGTTCAGGAGAAGGTAGCTGCAGAGACCCAGGTAAGGGTGGTAGGAGAGGTTTCCAAGACGGAGACAAACTTGTCTGTCGGTTTGTCCTACCATGGTGACATGTTGATGTGAGTTTTAAGGCTGAGCCACTGGTGTTTCAAACCCAGCGGGATGCACATGGTGCACAGGTTTCAGCCCAGCTTACAGACTGAGACAGACTAGGAAGAAGGAAGAGTCCATCCACTTCTCAAAGAATTGGCTAGGGAAAACCTTATGAATAGCAAAGAAACACTGCTTGATACATTACTGCGCAACTTTATGAATAGTCAGGTTAGGTTAGAAGGCTCTCAAAATAGGACTGGAAAAGAGCTGCATCATCTGAGTAAACCCAGCCTTACTCACATGGATAAGGTAAAGCTTTCAAGACCTCTATTTGCTGATGTGGCACCACTCAAATTGAGGAGAAAAAGCTGCAAACATGCATTAATCATCGGAACATAGAATGTACGAACTATGATTCTAGGAAAACTGGAAGTTGTCAAGAATGAAATGGAATGCATAACGATTGATATCCCCGGCATTAGTGAGCTGAAATGGACTGTTTTTGGCCATTTTGAATCAGACAACCATATAACCTACTATGCTGGGAATGACAGTTTGAACAGGAATGGCATGGCATTGATCATCACAAAGGATGTTTCAAGATCTGTCCTGAAGTACAGTGCTGTCAGTGATAGGATAATATCCATACGCCTACAAGGAAGACCCGTTAATATGA
>NW_006929515.1:5474-6116 GCF_000298275.1 Orycteropus afer afer
GCCTATGACTAGCATGGGAAACAGCAAGGACGGAGACAACTTGAGCTGTGGACTTTCAGCAGTCCAGAGGGAGCAGCTGTTTTGAATGTTTACAAGTGATGGCCATTTTCATATTTAAAGTGACTGAGAGTGCAGCCATTTTGAGTGTTTACAAGTGGTGGCCATTTTGGATTTTAAAGTGACAGCATTCTCATCTGGATTCTAGGGACCTAAGAATAGGCTCTATTTGCCAAGGATGGCAGAGACATACAGGAGGCTGAAAATGGGAAAGGAGATAGGTGGTGAGTGTATAAGTGCAGCCAACTAGTGAATAGAGGTGCACAGCACAGTACCCTGCTTACATAGATAACATACAAAGAAAACAAAAATCATGGGCAAGTCACTCCAACATACAATCACCAATTCAATATAAACACAAAAATGTCACGATGCCTCGGAGACAACAGAGCATCACAGTCCACACAAAGAAACAAGATAAAGCAGGAGAAACAAGGAACAAAGACACAGACCCAAAATACATCCCTGAGGAAGATGCAGCATTGGAATTCACTGATAAGGAATTCAAAAGAATTATATTTAGGTACCTTCAATGAATTGAGAGACAGATCAAGGAAAACACTGACAAAATTGAGGAAAACACAG
>NW_006929516.1:0-1160 GCF_000298275.1 Orycteropus afer afer
ATCCTACTTCCGTAGTGATACTGCCTCGGAAACCCAAGGAGGGGTCGCTATGAGTCGGGGCCGACTCGACGGCACATAACAACAACAACAACAACATGGGCAAAATACTGAAGGATGCAGGAAGCATCAAAAGAAGATGGGGGGAATACACAGAGTCACTGTACCAAAGAGAATTGGTCGATGATCAGCCATTTCAGGAGGTAGCATATAATCAAGAACCAATGGTATTGAAGGAAGATGTCAAAGCTGCATTGAATGAACTGGTAAAAAAAGAAGGCTCTAGGAATTGATGGGATACCCACTGAGATGCTGCACTCGAGGCACTGGCCAACTGACTAGAAGAGATTCATATTTGCACCCATTGTAAAGAAAAGTGATCCAAGAGAATGTGGAAATTATAGAACAGTATCATTAATATCAGGAGCTCTGGTAGCATAGTGGCTAAGGCACTTGACTGCTAACCAGAAGGCTGGCAGTTCAAACCCACGAGCCATTCCTCAGAAGGAACGTTGAGCAATCTACTTCTGTAGTGATACTGCCTCAGAAACTCAAGGAGGGGTCACTATGAGTTGGATCTGACTTGACAGCACATAACAACAACAACATAACATCATTAATATCACACACAAGTAAAATTTTGCTGGAGATAATTAAAAAACAGTTCCAGTAGTATATTGACAGGGAACTTCCAGAAATGCAAGCTAGATTCAGAAGAGGACGTAGAATGAAGTATATCATTGCTGATGTCAGATGGATCTTGGTTGAAAGCAAAGAATATGAGAAAGATGTTAACCCGTGTTTTATTGACTGTGGAAATGCAGTTGATTGTGTGGATCATAATAAATTATGGATAACATTGCAAAGAATGGGAATTCCAGAACACTTAATTGCGTTCATGAGTAACCTGTACCTAGACTGAGAGGCTGTCATTTGAACAGAACAAGGGCATACTGCATGGTTTAAAATCAAGAAGAGAGTGCGTCAGGGTTGTATCCTTTCACCATATTTTTTCAGTCTGTATGCTGAGCAAAGGAGCTCTGGTAGCATAGTGCCTAAGGCACTTGACTGCCAACCAGAAGGCTGGCGGTTCAAACCCACCAGCCACTCCTCAGAAGGAAGGTTGGGCAATCCTACTTCTGTAGTGATACTGCCTCGGAAAC
>NW_006929516.1:2480-3951 GCF_000298275.1 Orycteropus afer afer
TTGAAACTCCCTGATAAGGAAATCAAAAGAATTATACTTAGGTATCTTCAAAGGATTGAGAGACAGAAACTTATCAAGGAAAACACAGACAAAATTAAGGGAAACACAGACAAAACCCTAGAACAATTTTGGGATAAAATATAAGAACAAGATGACAAAGTAAATGAAAAATTAGAAGTGATACAAAATCTACAAATAATAGAAATCTAGAAGATTAACAGTAAATCTTCAGAAATAACATAACACATTGAAAGGACAAAGGAGTAGAATCGAATCAGTGGAAGACAGAATTAATGAGACAGAAGACAGATACATGAATATTTCTTTGGAAAAAGATCATTCAGAAAAAAGATCAAAACAAAATGAAGAAAGCCTAAGGTTATGTGAGATACCATGAAATGGAATAACCTACGTGTCATCAGAATTCCAGAACAGGAAGAGAAAAAGAAAACCACTGAGAACATTATTCAAGATTTTTGGAAGAGAAATTCCCTGATATGGTGAACGATGAGATTATATCCATTCAGGAAGTCCAATGAACCCCAAACAGGATAAACCCCAAAAGAAAACCACCAAGGTACATCATCATCAAACTTGCCAAACCAAAGACAAAGAAAGAATCCTTAGCAGCATGGGAGAAACAAAAAAGTTAACCTACAAAGGACAACCAATAAGAATAAGTTTTAATTTCTCAGCAGAATCCATGCAAGCAAGAAGGCAATGGAATGGTATATATAAAATCCTGAAAGATAAAAATTTCTACCTAAGAATTATATACCTGGTGCAATTTTTCCTCAAGTATGATGGTGAAATTAGGAGATTTCCAGATAAGCAGAAATGAAGTGAATTTGTTAAAAACCAGACCAAGCTTGCAAGTGATACTAAAGGGAGTCCTTTGAACAGAGAGACAGTAATAGCAAGAACAACTGACCATTAATACACAAGATGACATAACCCAGAAACCAATACAGTTATGGAAGTATCCAAAGTAAAATAAGCTTACAAGATTGTAAACAGGGAACCAGAGACATCAATTGGCAAAGGAGGACAACCCCAAACCAAAAAGAGGGAAAAAAATACTGTGTAGTTACAGAACTTCTAAATGGTGAGGAAGTCAAGAGAGTTGCAAGATAGAATGGACTATTCTAAAGTCAGGGAGAACATTATAAATCACAGGGTAATCTCAAAGAAAAATAATCAACCTTCACGTCACAATGAAAAGGAGGACAAGCACAAATATTTAGCAAATACTAAATAGCAATGAAGAAATGATAACACAATTCTTAAACATAATGAGGTCAGCACAGAAAATTATATGGAACAAAGAAATCAGGAACACCATGAAAACACATAACAAAATGACAGTAACAAATTCATACTAGTCAATAATTACACTGAATGTTAATGGATTAAATGCACCACTCAAGAGATGGAGAATTGCAGACTGGATAAGAAAACATAACCCATCAAT
>NW_006929516.1:4611-5262 GCF_000298275.1 Orycteropus afer afer
ATTCTTCTAAGCATCTTCTCAGATCACAATGCTGTAAAATTGGAAATCAACAAGAGGAAGATCAACAGAAAAAGAGCAAACACATGGAAATTGAATAATACCATCCTAAAGGGTGACTGGTAAGAGAAGAAATAAACTGTGAAATAAAAAAAATTAAACAAGAATGAAAACACAACATACCAAATTCTTTGCGACACAGCAAAAGCAGTGATTAGAGGCCAATTTATAGCAATAAATGCACACATCAAAAAGAAACCAAAATCAACACTTTAAACCAACATCTACAACAATTCAAAAAAGAACAGGAAGAAAACCTAAGGTCACTGGAAGAAAGGACATAATAAAGGTTAGAGCAGAAAGAAATGAAACAGAAAATAGACAATAGAAAAAAATCAACAAGATTAGAAGTTGGTTTTTTGAAAAGATTAAAAATGTTGATAAACCACTGGCAAATTTAGCAAAAGAGGGAGAGAATACAAATAATATGAATAAGAAACTAAATGGGTGACATCACAACAGAACCAACTGAAATAAAAGGGATAATATCAGAATACTGTGAAGAACTGTATTCCAACAAACTTGAAAATCTGGAAGAAATGGACAGATTTCTAGAAACACACCACTTACCTAAACTAACACAGACTGATGTGG
>NW_006929517.1:0-470 GCF_000298275.1 Orycteropus afer afer
GTGAGAGCCCTGAGACTATGGCTAGTTATCCTACAGGTTTGGAACTGAATTCACTCTGGTGACTTCCAGCCAAACAATAGACAGACATATGGGGTGAACATTTACATCAGGTAGATACACTTCCGGGAGCCATCAATCAGGGGAGAACAGAAGGGCAGTGTTTGCACAGGGAGGCAGCTGGTGGGGGGCAGGGGCAGGAGTGCACAGGAGGGAAGGACACAGGGAAGAGGTAACTACAGGGAGGAAGTGAGAAGAGAACTGTTACATTGTGGGGAATTGCAATCAATGTCATGAGACAAAATGTGTATGAACTGCTGTATGGAAAATGAATTTGTGCCATAAACTTTCACCCAAATCACAATAAAAACTTTAAAAAAGCATATAGAATGCTATCTAAATCTGGTGATAGGAAATTTGTCAACAATTATGGGTGATGGGTAGATGACTAATTAATGTAATCAATGTCACTG
>NW_006929517.1:1964-3688 GCF_000298275.1 Orycteropus afer afer
GGGCAATCCTACTTCCGTAGTGATACTGCCTCGGAAACCCAAGGAGGGGTCGCTATGAGTCGGGGCCGACTCGACGGCATATAACAACAACAATGACAGTGATGCTCTTTCTCTGTACTTATTGGCCGTTTTTAGATCTTGTATATCTGCTTTTGTGCAGTGTCTGTTAAAATCGTTTGCTGTATTATTTGTTGTCCATAAACTTTATTATTATTTTATAGAGTTCCATATTTATTCTGGACATGAGGTCTTTGTCTTATGCCTGTATTGAAAATATTTTTTCCCAGTCTGTGACTGTCATTTTACTTTCTTAATGGCAGCTCTTGTTGAACAGAGGTTTTAAAATGTGTTGAGGTTTAATTTATTATTTTTTTATTTTATGAATATTGCCCTTATGTCTTGTCTAAGAAACCTTGATCTACCTTGAAGACTTTTTTTTTCTTAAATACATTTTATTGAAATATAATTTATGTGCAGTGAAATACACAGATATAAAGTGACATGGGTCAATACTTTTTTTTTTTAAGTGTTCCCTCTTCTTCCCTACCACCCCTGGTAACTGACAAAGAAAGTATCCTTCCATATATAAACCTTTCCTCGACTATTTCATAGTGCCTAAGGCATTTGACTGCTAACCAGAAGGCTGGCGGTTCAAACCCACCAGACACTCCTCGGAAGGAAGATTGGGAAATCTACTTCCATAGAGATACTGCCTCAGAAACCCAAGGAGGGGTCACTATGAGTTGGGACCGACTCGATGGCAGTGAGTTTTGAGTTCACCTTTTTACAATAATGAACTAATACTGTATTTGTCCTTCTGTGATTGACTTATTTCACTCAGCATAATGTCCTCCAAGTTCATCCATGTTATGCAGTGTTTTGCAGATACTACATTATTCTTTAATGTGGCACAGTATTCCATTGTGTGTATGTATCATAGTTTGGTTATCCATTCTTCTGTTGATGGGCATGTAGGTTGTTTCCATCTTTTTGCTGTGATGAACGTGGGTGTTCTTGTCCTGGCTCTCAGTTCTTTAGGGTACATACCTAGTAATGGGATTGCTGGGTCAAATGGTATTTCTAATTCCAGCTTTTGAAGGAATCGTCATACTGCTTTCCATAGTGGTTGTATCATTTGACAGTCCCATCAGCAGTGTATGAGAGTCCCAATCTCTCCACATCCTCACCAGCATTTATTATTTTTTCTTATTGAACTTTGCCATTAGTGCCGGGGTGAGATGGTATCTCATTGTTGTTTTGATTTGCATCTCTCTGAGGGCTTTTTGGAGGGCCCACACTGGTAGGGAAGGCCAGGAAGTGGCAGCAGATGGCTTTTGGAGGGCTGGAACTTGTAGGGAAGGCCAGGCAAGTGAGAGGAGAGTAGGTTGGAACAGCTAAGTGAGACGAACTCATCTGCCAGTTTGTCATCCTGTGGTGGCTTGTGTGTTGCTGTGAGGCTGGAGGCTCTGCCACTCGTGTTTCAAGTGCCAACAGGGTCACCTGTGGTGGACAGGTTTCAGCAGAGCTTCCAGACTAAGACAGACTCAGAAGAAGGAAGGGGCCATCCACTTCTCAAAGAATTGCCAGTGGAAACCTTATGAGTAGCAGTGAAACACGGTCTGATATATTACTGAAAAATAGCCCTGAAACATTTTGTGATATAGTGCCAGAAGATGAGCTCCTCAGGTTGGAAGGCACTCAAAATATGAATAGGAAAGAACTGC
>NW_006929517.1:4849-5411 GCF_000298275.1 Orycteropus afer afer
GTTCGTTGGACTTCTTGAAATGATATAGTCTCATCTTTCACCATACCAAGGAAATTCTCTGCCAACAAATCTTTGACAATTTTCTCTGTGGTTTTATTTGTCTCTTCTTGTTCTAGAATTCCTATTACATGTAGGTTATTCCTTTTGATGGTAGTGCACCTTAGGCTTTCTTCATTTTATTTTGATCTTTTTTTTCTGATTGATCCCTTTCCAAAGAAGTATTGAGGTGTTTGTCTTAAATTTCACTAACTCTGTCTTTCATTGATTCAGTTCTACTCCTTTGCCCATTTAATGTGTTATCTATTTCCGAAAATTTAGTATCATCAATATTCTGGATTTCTGTTCGTAGATTTTGTATCATTTCTGTTTTTTCATTTATTTTGTCATTTTGTTCTTATATTGTCTTTCAAAATTGTTCTAGGGTTTTCTCTTTGTTTTCCTCAATTTTGTCAATGTTTTCCTTGATCTGTATCTCAATCCGTTGAAGGTTATCTAAATATAATTCTTTTGAATTTCTTATCAGGGTGTTCCAATGCTGCCTCTTCCTCAGGGATGTGCTCTG
>NW_006929518.1:0-588 GCF_000298275.1 Orycteropus afer afer
AAAAAAATAAATAAAAAAGAGTAGCTGCTGAGGCTGGTTATGTAAACCAAAACCTCATGGGATTTGGTTTCTTGGCTTGGAAGTTTAGGGTCAGTTTCATCGGACATCCAGTTAATTGGGCTAGTAACCTATTTAGTGCCTCTGTTCTACATTGGAGTTTGACGTGTAGTGTCTGGGATCTTAAAAGTTTGCAAGTGGCCATCTAAGGCACAATAATTGGTCTCTATTTGCCTGGAACAACAGAGAAGGAGAGTCAGGAAAAGGAGGAGGATACGGAATGTGTGGCAAATTGTCTCCATGAACAACTGCCTCCTTTGCCATTAGACCAGGATTGGATGGTGCCTAGCTACCATTACTGAACATTTTGATCAAAGAGTCCATAGGAGAATCTTATCAAAAGGGGGGAAAGAACAGAATTTCAAATTCTCACAGAATACAGACATCCTGGAACCATGAAGGTTGGATGAACCCCTGAAACTACTGCCCTGAGATAATCTTTAAACCTTAAACCAAAAATATCCCCTGAAGTCTTCTTAAAACCAAACAGTAGTCTAGCTTAACTAGTTAAAAAAGGTCTGCTTGAGCATT
>NW_006929518.1:2893-3617 GCF_000298275.1 Orycteropus afer afer
TACAGTGACCAAGTAGCTAGCTGTGTCCTTTTTATTCTAGCTGATAGATTTTTGACAATGAAGAATTTTAAACTGCTAAGCTTCCTTGGGAGTCCCTCAAGAAAACATAAGAAAACAAACTGACTACCGTCAAGTCGATTCCAGACTCATAGTCACCTCCATGGGTTTCCAAGGCTATAAATCTTCACAGAAACAGACTGTCCCATCTTTCTTCTGTGCAGTGGCTAGTGGGTTCTAACCACTGACCTTTTGGTTAGCAGTCTTTCTTTTTTTCTTTTTCCTTTTTTGCAGTGCTCCCTCCCCTTCCCTCCTACCCCTGGTAACCAACAAAGAAAGTTCCTTCCATATATAAAACTTTCCTTGACTTTTTATGATAATGGACTAACACCATATTTTTCCTTCCATGATTGACATATTTCACTCAGCACAACTCTCCCAAGTTCATCCATGATCTACAGTGTTTTGCAGATTCTACATTGTTCTTTAGTGTTGCGTAGTATTCCATTGTGGGTATTACACCCACAGTTTGGTTATACATTCTTCTGTTGCTGGGCACCTAGGGCTGTGTTCATCTCTTTGCTATTGTAAACAGTGATGCAATGAACACAGGTGTGCATGTACCTGTTCTTGTCCTGACTCATACTTCTTTAGGATATATAAGTAGTAATGGCATATTATTTTTTATCTTCTGCAGTTTGTACATTTTGGGTTATGCTTGACAGTC
>NW_006929518.1:6222-6991 GCF_000298275.1 Orycteropus afer afer
TATGTGGTCTGCCTCCCATATATAAGAAACAGCTTTGGGAATGGTCTCTAGCTTATGGCACACTTGAACCCTGCACGTAGCTGTGTTGCTGTTCAGCAGCCTGCCATGCTCTGTCAACCTTGGGACTTTCAATGGACTTGAAGTAATGACCTGCCGTGTGGTTTGGTAACATTGGGACTGTGTCATTTTGTTTGTTGACCTTGGGCTTGTTAGCCCCAGAAGCCAGTAGCTGCCTGAGTGAAGAGATGCCTTGGGCTTCAGTGGGCTAGGGGAAAGAGGCAGAGCTGAAGCCCAAGGTTGAGGGGCTTTCACCCAGCCCCTAGAGCCTGGCACTTTGAATTTGGACTTCCAGCCTCCTGAACTGCAAGAGAATAAACTCCTGATTGTTCAAGCCATCCCATTTGTGGTATATTCCTGTCAGAGTAGCACTAGGTAACCAGAACATATGGGATCCTATCATGAGCAAACAGGGATATAATTATATCTTTCTTACCAATTTGGGTGCCTTTGATTTCCCTTTCTTGCCTTATTGCCCTGCAATACAATTTTGAATAGAAGCAGTGATGGGGGCATCCTTGTCTGGTTCCTTTTTGCAAGGGGAATGGTTTCAGTCTCTCTCCATTGTGAATAATGTTGGCTATTGGTTTTCCATGTTGTTGTTATGCACTGTCAAGTCAGACCCAACTCATAGCGACCCCTCCTTGGGTTCCCAAACATCAAGTATCACTATGGAAGTAGGTTGCCCAACCTTATTTCCAAGGAGTGGCTG
>NW_006929519.1:0-3067 GCF_000298275.1 Orycteropus afer afer
CTGTGGTTTCCAGCCAAACAAAAGACAGGCATATGAGTTAAACATTTACCTCAAGTAGATACACTCCTTGAAGAAACAATCATGGGAGAAAGAAGGGCTGCTTATGCACAGGGAGACAGCTCAGGGGGCAGGAGTGTATGGAGAGATGGAACACTGGGAAGAGGTAACTATGGGGAGAAAGTGGAAGGGGAGCTGTTGCATTGTGGTAAACTGTGGTCAATGACGTGAGACAAAGTATATGTGAACTGCTGTATGGAAAGTGAATTTGCTCTGTACATCTTCACCCAAATCACAATTAAAAAAAAAAAAAAATCATTGGGGCAATGAATTATGTTAATAGGGAACAACAACTCAGAAAAGGAGAGTGAGAATTACTGCACAACTTGAAGAATATAATATTCTATATTGTTTATAAGAATATAAAGAATCAGTATCACTAAATGGGGAAACCCAAGGAGGGGTCGCTATGAGTCGGGGCAGACTTGATGGCAAATAACAACAACAACAACAACAACACTAAATGGTACATGTAGAAAGTGTTGGATTGGTATATGTTTTTCTGTGTATATTTTCAACAACATAAATAAAAATTTTTCTAGAGATCTAGATTGCTGTTGCTGTTATGTGCCCTTGAGTCAGACCCGACTCATAGCGACCCCTCCTTGGGTTTCCAAGGCAGTATCACGATGGAAGTAGATTACCCAACCTTCCTTCTGAGGAGTGGCTGGTGGGTTTGAACCCCAGCCCTCTGGTTAGCAGTCAAGTGCCTTAAGTAAGTTAATATATATAAAGCACTTAGCACATAAGATCACTCTATTTTTCTTGGAAAGGTTAGGGGAGAGTAGAGGTGGTTGTTCCCCAGATATTTTAACCAAGTGCTGGTTAAAATGAAGAGCAATAAGAACTTCCATACAGTGTTGGTAGATATGCAAAATGGGGCAACACTTTGGAAAACAATTCTTCAGTTACTTATAAAGTTAATCCCACTCCTAGATATTTCTTGCTGTTAGTTGTCGAAGAATCAAGTCTGAAACTGCTCCATAGGGTTTTCCAGGCTATGATCTTTGGGAAGCAGTATGCCAGGCCTGTCTCTGAACCACCTCTGGGTAGGTTTGAACAGCCAACCTTTCAGCTAGTAGTTTAGTTCTTAAACCAGGGACTCTTTTTTCCCTCAAAAATGAAAACATAAGTCCATACAAAGAGAAATTTTCGTAGTAGCTTTACTAGTGATCATCAAAAAGTGGAAACACAAGGGACTTCTGGTAAGATGGTGGAATAGGCAGACAAGCTACACAGACCCTCTTCAACAAAGAAAAGAAAAGCCAATTGACACAGATACAGAAGATCATGCTGGAGCCCTGAGCTTTGAAAGGAAGGATACAGAAGTGGATTAAACATCAACTAGTAGAAGAACCTGAATGAAAACTGTGAGTAAGGAGACACATGGAGCTCTGCAGACTGTCAGCTATCCTGATAGCACAGACAGCCTGACTATTTCCAAGTGGTGTTAAGACCTAAGAATTAACCTAAAAATCACCCCTGCTCACCAAGGGCTGTATGGACTACTACATGGGTAACAGACAACTGAAAAGGAAAACAGCAAAGGAGACAAAGTGAGCTGTGGACTTTTGGCTGTCAGGAGGGCACAGCTATTTTAAATGTTTTCAACCAGCAGCCATTTTGGATATTTAAAGTGACAGAAATATCATTCAGATTCCAGGGACCTAAGAGTAAGCTCCATTTGCCAAAAACAGAGCAGATGTATGAGAAGCTGACAACTGGAAAGGAGACAGGTAATGAGTGCATAAGTGCTGCCAACTAGCAAATAGAGGAGTACAGTCCCCTGGTTACTCAGATACATCCAAATAAAATGAAATCTTGGGCAAATCACTCCTACATAAAATCACCAATTAGACATGAACACAAAAACATCAGAATGTCAGAGACAACAGTTCATCACAGTTCACACAAAGAAGCAAGATAAAGTGGTAGAAACAAGGGATAAGCATACAGACCCAGAACATATCCCAGAGGAAGAAGCAGAATTGGAACAACCTGATAACAAATTCAAAACAATTATATTTAGATTCCTTCAATGGATTGAGAGGCAGATAAAAGAAAACACTGACAAAATTAAGGAAAACACAGAGAACCCTAGAACAATTTTGGAAAAAAATACAAGAACAAAATGACAAAATAAATGAAAAATTAGAAATAATACAAAATCTACAAATAAAACTCCAGAAGATTCATACCAAATTTTCAGACATAAATAACACATTGAATGGGCAAAGAAATAGAATTGAATCAATGGAAGACAGAATTAGTGAGATTAAAGACACATACATCAATACTTCTTTGATCAAGGGATCAATCAGAAAAAAGATCAAAACAAAATGAAGGAAACCTAAAGTTCATATGGGATGCCATCAAAAGGAATAACCTATGTATAATCAGAATTCCAGAATAAGAAAAGACAAATAAAAACACAGAAAAAGTTGTCGAACATTTGTTGGAAAAGAATTTCCCTTGTATGATAAAAGATGAAAATATATCCATTCAAGAAGTCCAACAAACCCCAAACAGAATAGACCCCAAAAGAAAATCACCAAGACATATCATCATCAAACTCACCAAAACAAAGAAACAATCCTGAAAGCAGCATAGAAAAAACAAAAAGTTACCTACAAGAGGCAACCAATAAGACTAAGCTCAGATTTCTCAGTAGAAACCACTGGCAAGAAGACAATGGGATGGTATATATAAAACCCTGAAAGAAAAAAATTTCCAACCAAGAATTATATACCCAGCAAAATTGTCCCTCAAATATGATGGTAAAATTAGGACATTTCCAGATAAGCAGAAATTAAGGGTATTTGTTAGAACCAGACCAACCTTACAAGAGATACTAAAGGGAGTCCTTTGGACAGAGAAGCAACAACAGCCAACAATTGACCATTAACATGTATAATGATATAACCCAGAAACCAACCCAGCTATGGAAGTATCCAAAGTAAATAAGCCTACAAGATTGTAAACAGGGAACCAGAGACACCAACTGATAAAT
>NW_006929519.1:4477-5030 GCF_000298275.1 Orycteropus afer afer
TCAACAAGACCAGAAGTTGGTTTTTTGAAAAGATTAATAAAATTAACAAACCACTGGCAAATTTAATGAAGAAAAAGAGAGAGAAAATATAAATAACATGAATAAGAAATGAATTGGGTGACATCACAACAAAACCAACCGAAATTAAAAGGATAATATCAAGATACTATGAAGAACTGTACTCCAACAAATTTGAAAATCTAGAAGAAATGGACAGCTTTCTAGAAACATACTACTTACCTAAACTAACATAGACTGAAGTGGAAAATCTGAACATACGCATACAAAAGAAGAAATTGAACAGATCTTTAAAAAATTCCCAACATAAAAAAGCCTTGACCCAGATGGTTTCACTGGAGAATTTTACCAAACATTCAGAGAAGAGCTGACACCAATGCTACTCAAACTATTCCAGAGCATAGAAAAGGATGGACTCTTCCCAATCCATTTTATGAAGAAAGCATAACCTTGATACCAAAACCAGGCAAAGACATCACTAAAAAGGAAAACTACAGACAGATATCCCTCATGAATATAAATGCAAAAATCTTCA
>NW_006929520.1:0-611 GCF_000298275.1 Orycteropus afer afer
AGAGATTCAGGTGGGTCAGAAAAAGAGGAAGTTGGGTCCTCTGGTGGATGGGTCTCATAAAAGATTCTTAATCTATATGGACCGAAGCTAACACCATAATTTTCTTTAAATCTGTTTGGAAAATTTTTGATCATGTATTCTATCTAACACAGTAGATTTATTGGGGGTACTTCCCATAGTGACAGGGGCGCACACAAAACAAAAGACAAGTCCCAAGGACTTCTCTGATGCCTGGCTGTCCGCCCTTCTTACGAAGTTTTCAGTGGGTCTTTGGCTGAGGTGTCCCCATATAAACCCCGGAGCAGAGGGTTAGGCCAATCTGACCTCACATGGAATGCAACTTCAGGCCCATTCAAATTCCATGACTTTTTGTCTTGAAACTTCACATATATCATTCTCACTAAACAGTTACACAAACAGACACTAACCACAACGAAACCAAATGTGAACTCTCTACTAGAGCTGCTAGAGGGACTCGAACCCTCTACCCTACCTAACTCGGCCAAAGGGGGGACCCGAACCCCCGAAGAAGCCAAAGGGGACTCTAACCCCAAAGATTTTAGGCTAGGGAAATTGAGAGGGGTTGAGGAGTCTTTAGAGGGGGTTTGGAT
>NW_006929520.1:2096-2987 GCF_000298275.1 Orycteropus afer afer
AAGGAGGGGTCGCTATGAGTCAGGGCCTACTCGATGGCAAATAACAACAACAACAACAGGGTAGGGTCAATAGGCCATTGGGGGAAAGGAGGCTGGGACTGGATGGCCTGTGAAAGTAAAAGACAGAGGGAGGACGTCGGAGTGCTGGAGGGATCCGGAAGTGGAAACTGGATGGAAGTGCCGATTTTGAATAAAATGTCTTGACCCAGCAGGGGAACGGGACAGGAAGGGAGAACCAAAAAGGAATGTAAAAATGAAAAATTACCAATTGTACACGATAGGAGGGGAGTTTGTAGGGAGCGACATGATTGGCCTTCTACCCCAACAACAGAGGTCTGAGACAGGGAGGAGGGTCCCCAGTACTATCATAAAGCAGAAAAACTGGCACAAGTGTTGATCAAAAAGGCGATCATCCTACCTGCCACGGTGAAGGTTACCCTGGGCTCCTGGGTAGTGATCCGTGTTGGGCCAAACAAGCCAGGGCCTCCTCACAGGTCTTCTGCTGCCAGACCGATAAGGTCGTTTGAGGGAGTAGGGGGGCCAACGACCCAACGGTGGGTGGAAACCAGGGGGCAGTCGAAACCCCAATGTCCCTTTTGTTTGTATTTGGGGCAGGGCTTCATGGGAGGTTTGGAATTTGGGCATTCACTAGCCCAGTGGCCTTGTTGATCACATCGGAAGCAGGGTCCTGGAGGGTTGGAAGGTCCCCCATTGGGGCGTTGTGGCATGGTGGGATTGATGGCCTGTGCCAACAATTGGTATTTTTGTTTGGCTCTTATCTCATCTAGGCCATTATAGGCTTTAAACGCAATTGCAAGAGTTTCTGCCTGGGGAGTAAGGGGACCCCTTTCTAGTTTTTTAGCTTAGACTTAATTTTGGGGTAGGCTTAAG
>NW_006929520.1:4287-5076 GCF_000298275.1 Orycteropus afer afer
GGAGGCATCCAACCATGGGGAGAGGGCTTGAAAATGGGGGCCACACCACCTTCTGAGGCATCCCTGCAGTGGGTGGGGGCAGAACGGGCAAGTCCTGGACTTGTCCTGGTGAGTCCCGGAATCACGAGGGGAGACACCAAACCTGGTACCTGGTTTGCGCTCTGGAGTGGAGTCTTGTTTTTCTAGTCAACAGGACTTAGAACTCAGATACCCGAGCTGTCGTTAAAGGACTTACCCAGGCTGGGGTGAAGGCGATGATTTGTCGGTGTTGTTTGATGGGAAGGCGCCAGGGAAGATGGTCGCGGGTGCTGGGGGGCAGGTCGGAGTGCCGGGGAAATGGGGGGTTCTGGACCCTCTGATGAGGAATCGGGGGCACCAGCAATCCCGCTTCTGACACCAATGTTAGAGCTCCGTCGGCACTCAACAACCACGCCACATACCAGGGTACCCAACAGGAGATTTTATTAAGGAAGCGAAAGGGCACCTGCATTGAGGAAGGACAGAAGAAGAAGAGAAGGAGGAAGAAGAGGAAGAAGAGGAGAAGAGGAAGAAGAGAAGAAGAAAGAAAGAGGAAGAAGGGAAGATGGGAAGAAGAGAGAGGAAGAGCTTAATTTCTGATCAAATTGGCTTTAAGACAAAAACAACCATATGAGACAAGGAAGGACATTATATGATGATTAAAGGATCAATTGAACATGAAGATATAACCATAATAAATATCTATGGACCCAATGAAAGGGTTCCAAAATACATAAATCAGACTTTAAAAGAGTTGAAAAGCCAAATAGA